>NC_054708.1:9629629-9804629 GCF_016097555.1 Gigantopelta aegis | reverse complement strand
CAATGTTCTTTCTCTCTCGCTCTCTCTCCCTCTGTCTCATCCCCCTCCCAACTCTCTGTCTCTCTGTCTCTGTCTCTCTCTCTCTCTCTCTCTCTCTCTCTCTCTCTCTCTCTCTCTCTCTCTCTCTCTCTCTCTCTCTCTCTCTCTCTCTCTCTCTCTCTCTCATTTTAAATATTTACATAGGAACTGGAACTATTATACAACAAATAATAATAATAAAAAATTGTATTATCAATTGTTACGCAGCATTTGAATTCTCACTTTTGTAATGTTCAGTTTTTTCTTCGTTTTTTTCAGGATTTTCTCACCTGAGAGGATTCCACTGAAACATTTAACAACGCCGTTGTCGCCGATCTCGTATGCAGTGGTGCGTGGCACTAACTCGTTTTTTCTGCTTTGTTATCTTGGCTGTCACTCGAAAAATCCCGACATGGTTCTCTTACTGAAAACAGGCTTTTAATTTTCTTCTTTTTTGTGTGGAGAAATTTGACTTGGTGACTCGAGCATGAAATTTCAAAATTGACATCCGGGATACCTCGAAACTTATTTTTCATTGTAAGTGACTGTTTGATAAATAATCACACGGGTTGGGGAGGTGTAACTGAATTATTATTATTATGTCGGTCATGGGTATGCTGGAAACTTCTGAAATTAATGTCAAATTATTTTCTTATATTGGTGGTGGTTGGAAAACGATATCCCCCTCCCTCCGTTCCCTCATGTTTAATATGTATTGATACGTGATTTATTTGTCATTAAAGCGAATGACTTTTATATCAAAAGGAAAAACAAGCAGTAATAATGAGATGGAAAATGCCCTTGTACACAACAACAAAGGAAACGCAAATGTTAATTTCTTTAGACATTTATTTAAACTTATTCACTTTGAATCTCATTAGTGTGTGTCTATAAAAATTATCAATGTTTTGTGAACAGTCTATTACTGAATTAATTTTATCATAAAATTTATATATATATATATATATATATATATATATATATATATATATATATATATATATATATATATATAAACTTGATTTTATTTTACAGGAAAGACAGCCATATATATGTTCACCATTAAAGGCTTTTATAGGAGATATCGCTGACACTATAATTTGCGATATCTCCTGCTATATTCTCCTAGGAGATATCGCTTCTTTTGTTAGGTCACTGGTATGTTTCAGCGCTAAACCATTCATTAGTGACGGCACGCCACTGACTTTCTGCTAGTTAACGAGTCGACCGCTGCTAAATATAGTGACATTCAACCCACATTACTGACATTGTTTACAACTGTCGCAAATGAAAGGAATGATAATGGATGATAAAAGCCTTGGATTTCATACTTTTATCAGCTCGTGCTGATAAATTATAATATCACATGACCTTCATGGAGTGTTTTTCCGTATCGTCAATAGCATATATTAGGGGGGAAATCGTATTATGCGAGCCTCTGGCGGGCATAATACATTATTTTTATTCCTAATATATGATATTGACAATACCGAAACACAGGAATGTAATAATCTTTTTATCATATAATTTCAAGCTTAATACAACAGGGTTTTTTTTGTTTTCTTTTTTGTAAACTGTATACGCAACTTAATTCCAGTCAGCCATTGCCAGATATTCACATGACGTAAGAATATATGACGCGGTGTCTTTTTGAATGGAAATGAGGTCAAACTCGAATGACGTCATTTCTGGATATCCTTACATAAAAATAAACTAGTGCTTAACATTTTTTTTTCTTTCTAAACGCTGGACAGCTTTCAGTGTAAAGTTGCTATTAAAATGTTTTTGTTTGATGACTATGAATGCATACGTTAGTTATGGAATGCCACTGTAGTACGTTTGTTTAAATGTCAATAAACGTAGTGCCGTGACCTCGATTAATTTACATGAAATTTGCAATGTTATCACATACATAGATAGATAGATAGATGTATATATATATATAGATAGATAGATAGATAGATAGATAGATAGATAGATAGATAGATAGATTATTATACGAGCTTGTGTGTTACGATTCACAGACGAGTGTAATAATTTATTTATTATCCACATTATTCTAAATACTATTTTTATGAATAACAAGCTTGGACCATGTCAAAGCGTTTCAAACCCAACCAGAAAGAGACGACGAAACGAAGTCATTTTCCGAAATGACGTCATTTTGTTAAGCGTTTTCATACTCTAAGACTGGGGAAGCAGCATTATGTTATGGCGTCGCTTCACAAAAGTACGTCATTCGTTGCGCACGTGAAATTATTTTGACACACGTGTGTCATACTGGTTATATTTCCCTGAATATCGTGAACTATGTGGATAATATATAACAACAACAATATATATATGTATATATATGTATATATATATATATATATTATATATATATATATATATATATATATATATATATATATATATACGTTTGTATATATATTGTGCTGTGATGTGACTTTTTTTCTCTCAAAGTATAGCTGTTTTGATGTATAGCTGTGTGAAAACAACTGCATATCTATTGTTTTCACACAGCTATACATCAAAACAGCTATACTTTGAAAAAAAGTCACATCACATCAACATAATTACATTATTTGAAAACAATTGCATATATATAACAACAACAGAAATACATACATATATATATATATATATATATATATATATATATATATATATATATATATATATATACACACACACACACATATATATATATATATTGTTGTTGTTGTTTAAAGGGACATTCCTGACTTTTACGCATTGTAAGACGTTTCCGACTAATAAAATATTTCTACGATTAAACTTACATATTAAATATATTTTCTTGTTTAGAATATCAGTATCTGTATATTCAATGTGTTTTTGGTCGTCTTAATATTTGTAAGAAGCCCAAACTGGAGTTTGTCTTCAAATAATTTCGTACGTACGAAAAAATATAATTTAGGAACTAAAATGAAATTTGACCGAATACAAACATTAAAACGATCAGAAACACGTTTAATATACACTAATATTATATGCCAAAAAAATATGTTTAATATGTAATTACAATCGTTAAAAAGTCTCTGTTAGTCGATAACATGTTAAAAAGTGCAGCAAACTGAGGAATGTCCCTTTAATATATATATGCAGTTGTTTTCACACAGCTGTACTTCAAAACAAAGGAAGTCACAACACAACATCCCCACAACGTTATGTAGGTTTGATTCATTTGTTGTATTTGATGCGTTATTATTGTTGGTGTGCTTATAAATCGATCAATTTACTTGCATTGTGTCGTTTTCACGGTAACAAGTATTAGTATGGCAACTAAAACGTACATGAATTGTATTCTTGTAAATTAATATTTAAGATTCTAAATAATAGCATTTTATGGATTTTTTCTTTCTTATCTAAATGCTTACCTTTATTTTCATGTTCACAATCGCTTACGTCTGTGTCATATCTAGATTGTTTATAATTGAAGTAATCTATTTTATTTCGTGTTTTTATGTAATATTTATGCATTTTATTTTTGTCGATTATTTTATATAGAGTCTGGTAGCTTAATATGGAGTGAATCAATGCTATTTTAGGTTTTTAAACATATTGTATTTAACTGAGGTGAGACTTTCATAAACAGACACAGACGGATAGACAGACATATATACATACAGACAGACAGACATACATTTTATTTAAGTCTTACTTTATGCACACAATAATAAAATATAATACCATATAAAACTACAAGAGCTATTTCTTACAGGAATTATGAGAGACTATCAGTACTAATATACAAAAACAATGAACGTACATATTATATAAATAACATACATAAAATGATACATAATTAATTACTAAAATATATCTGAAATGAAAGTTATTGTTAAAATGTATGTGTCGTTTATCGTGCCATCAACTATAGATGCATAAAGTTAAAAGAAATTAGGTGTGCGTTATGGGGTGCTTTCGACTGTACATAATTATTACAGTCAATACATACATAAAACCTGACGTGTGTAACTATTTATAATGTGATTGCCATTTTCCATATGGTACTAATATTAATTAATTACACTGATGTGAAATTAGATAGCACGAAAGTCATAGCAATAGAGAAAGAGAAAGAGAGAGAGAGAGAGAGAGAGAGAGAGAGAGAGAGAGAGAGAGAGAGAGAGAGAGAGAGAGAGAGAGAGAGAGGAAGAGAGAGAGAAAAAGATAGAGATGGAGAGCGAGAGAGAGAGGGGGAAAAAGAGAGAGCGACAGAGAGAGAGAGAGAGAGAGAGAGAGAGAGAGAGAGAGAGAGAGAGAGAGAGAGAGAGAGACAGACAGACAGACAGACAGACCGAGAGAGACAGATAGACAGAGATACAAAGAGACAGATTGATAAAATAGAGATGGGTAGAGAGACAGAGACAGAGAGAGAAAGAAGAGAAACAGACAGCAAGACAAAGACAGAGCTTGATTTTATCCTGTCATTTCCACATTATTAGACTGTCAAGAGTTACTGCACAGTTATTCCCCCAGGCCACCCCTTCTTACATACTGATGGCCATTTACCCACCATCATAAGTGTTTTCCGGCACCATCCGGGTCAATATTGATGTATCATTTTAAAGTAATACAGTGTGCAATTGTTCTCATAGACAAGACAGTGCATACCATGGCTTTTGATAAGTTAGTCATTAAAAATTAGCTGGGCGAGGGCCTAGCTCAGTCGGCAGAGCGTTTGCACATGAGGTGCTTCAGTCATAAGATCGAATCACCTCAGTGGACCCATTCTCTGATTGTCTCTCCCCCCCCCCCCCCCCCCGTCTCAACCCTCCATAGACAAGACAAGTTGATACCACGGTTCTTGATAAGTCTAGTCAGTGCCTTCTGACTAGCATATCAAAAGCTGTAGTATGTGCTGTCCTGTATGTGGGAAAGGTCCCTTACTGCTAATAGAAAAACGTGTCGAATTTCTTCTAATACTATGTGTCAAAAATTACCCAAATATTTGACATCCAATAGCCAATGGTTAATAAATCAATGTGTTCTAGTGGTGTCGTTAATCAAGGCAAACTTTAACCGTAAGACCCATGGTTTAACCACTACAACACTAAAAACAGTTAGATCTACTGATGAGAATCGATCCTCGGACGTACCACATCCCAAACGTATATTATTCCTTTAGACTATTACCATTTTTACTTCTATCTTTTTTTTTTTTTTGATTTAAACAATATTTTTTATTTCTTTATTCTGTTGTTAATTTGAATTCTTTTAACTCGTATACTTTTTATTATTTTTTTTCAAATATATTTTTTATTTCTTTATTCTCATACATTTACAATTAAGCTCCCCGAAACGCAACATGAATGTCGCGACGTAAACCGTCATAGACCTTGTAGATCTGAAAGTGACTTATAAATAACCATATGGCATTTTATGACAGCCATTTAACTCCCAGGCTGCCAGTGTTGGGCGTCATAAACCCGGTGTCTCCAGAAAACACTGCTAGTAAGATGGAGAAACTCGCCCCATGGGTTT
This sequence comes from Gigantopelta aegis, assembly GCF_016097555.1. Classification (NCBI taxonomy): domain Eukaryota; kingdom Metazoa; phylum Mollusca; class Gastropoda; order Neomphalida; family Peltospiridae; genus Gigantopelta; species Gigantopelta aegis. The sequence continues at coordinate 9,799,100 of NC_054708.1, read as the reverse complement.
GAGTTAACTGGCCTGATGCAGTTTCAAGCAGATACGGACTACGTAACCCTTGGTGCGCGAGACGATACGATCTCGACGAAAATTCGTGTCTTGCATTCAATGAAGCGAGTACAAAACACCTTATGTTTCAACGCAGCGCTATCTGATAAAGAATGGTTTCATCGTTATCACCTAACTTTACTTTGAGCTTGGTCCTGGATCAGATTTTATTTAAAAATAAATATATAAATATATTGCTGGTGCAAATATATTTTGATACTATATTACATGTAGACTTTTTTTAGAATGCTATACTCTTATAATTGACTTTATCCAAATTTATAATAATTTGGTATTATTAAAACAGTGAATACTTTGCTGGTGTGTATACATTTGGATAGTATATTAAAGACCGTGGTATGATGTATGTGGGGTGCTGTATATAAATATCCGTTGCTATTAAAATGTAGTTCTAAGACTGTATATTAGAATTACCCAAATGTTTGACCTTCAATAACCGATGATTAATAAATCAATGTTTTAGTGGTGTCGTTAAACAAAACAAACGTTTACTTAATATTTAGATACTATAATGTATATACTATAATGTATATACTATAATGTATATACTATAAGTTAAAGGAACTGTTGCAGTGAATACCCTTTATAATTCACTTGTTAAGCACATAATATATAATTTATTTATAATGTTTTATTAATAAATATATTGATGGTGCATACATATTTAGATACTATAATACATTATTATAAATTTTGCAATGAATACTGTTTATAATCCACTTATTAAGCAAATATATTATTTATTTATAATGTTTCTAATTTAATACATTGCTGGTGCATATACATTTACATACTATAATACATGACTATAAATTATATGGAATTTTGCAATGAATTCTCTTATAAACCACTTATTAAGCACATACATGTATATTATTTATTTGTAATGTTTAGTTTTAATAAATATATTGCTGGTGCATGTACATTTAGATACTACACTACATGTACTATAAATCAAATGCACTTTTACAATGAATTCTCTTATAATCTATTTATTACGCGCATGTCTATTTTGTGTTTATAATGTGTTTGTTTTAATAAATACATTGTTGGTGCATATACAGTTGAATACTATAATGCATACACTTTTGCAATGAATACCCTTTATAATCCACTTAAGCAAATATATTATTTATTTATGTTTTTAATTTAGCACATTGCTGGTGCATATACATTTACATACTATAATACATCACTATAAATTTAAGGAACTTTTGCAATGAATACTCTTTATAGTCCACTTATTACACATATTTATTACTTATTTATTTATGTGGGGGGGGGGGGGGGACTGGTATAAATATATTGCGGGTGTATATACATTTTGATACTTTAGTACATGTTCTATAAATTAAATGAACTTTTGTGACGGATATTCTTATAATCCACTTATTGCGCGCATGTGTTATTTGTTTGTCATTGCTGGTGCATATACACTTGTATACTATAGCACATATACATGTACTATAAATTTAAGTACCTTTTGCAATAAATACTGTTATTAAATACATCTAGCATTTGTTTATAATGTTTTTAATAAACACATTGCTGGTACATATACATATGAATACTATAATACATATACCATAAATTGATGAAACATTTACAATGAACACTCTTATAATCCACTTATTAAACACATGTATTATTTGTTTATAATATTTTTGTGTTGTTGTTTTTTATAAATAAATACATTACTGGTATTACTGGTATATACATACTATAAATTAAAGGAACTTGAACAATAAATACTCTTTATAATCCACTTATTACGCACATTTATTATTTGTTTATAATGGTTTTAACAAACTGGGACATATATACATTTGGATACTATAATACATACACTATAAATTAAAGAAATGTCTACAACCAGTACCCTTATAATCCACTTAATAATCATAAGTGTTGCTTATAATTAGAAACATGTTATATACAGACAGACAGACAGACAGACAGACATGAATAAAGAAAGAAAGACAAAAATGTCCATTAGTGTCTCACTTGAGTTAGTTTGTAGAGAACAGCCACCACCACTATATAAACACTGTCCACAGAATATAATACGACAGAGCCACTCCATATCGATTTGGGTGAGACTATATACAACAAGCGACAATACATAAAATACAATATGTTAATAAAACACATTCAGTTCACTTTCAAATAAAACAAAATAAAATAGTACACCCACCCACAGCTACTATGTATAATATATAATACAATCCATGCAATACAATATCACTCCATATGGATTTACGAAAGACTATATATATATATATATAGATATATATATATATATATATATATATATATATATATATATATATATATGTGTGTGTGTGTGTGTGTGTGTGTGTGTGTGTGTGTGTGTGTAGGTGTGTGTGTGTGTGTGTGTGTGCGCGCGCATGTGTGTGTGTGTGTGCGTGTGTGTGCGTGCACGCGCAAAGAACAAATATAAATAAAATATAATACATTACTAAAACTCATTCAGTTCACTTTTAAATAAAAGAAAATATAATACTCTATTAACCGCCTTCAGTAATATAGACAGTATTTTATAGAGATTATACAAATAACGGACTTGCATAAAATATATAACAGATTAATAAAACACATCCAATCCACTTTTAAATAAAGAAAATAGCATGACCTATTAATTGCCTTAAGTCATATACCATGTTCAAGTTGTTTATTTGCCTTAAGTTAAAAAAACTAAAAAAAACCTTGTCAGCATAAATACATACATATATAATCACAATATATATACAAATATACAAATACAGACAGTATTTTATAGAGACTATATAATGAATGAATGAATGTTTAATGACACCCCAGCGCGAAACATACATCGGCTATTGGGTGTCAAACTATGGTAAATGCAAAACTTAAGTGATGATCAACATCAATATAAAAATTCAAGAGTTAAAGACTATATACAAATAGCGAACATAGATAAAATATAAAAGATAAACAAAAACACATTCAATTCATTTTTAATAAAACAAAATAACATTCCCTATTAACTGCCTTGAATTATATAGAGGGTGTTTTATAGAGACTATATACAAATAGCGGACATAGATCAAATATAATGCATTAATAAAATAAAATAAAAACCCATTCAAATCACGTTTAAATAAAAGAAACTAACATTCCCTATTAACCGCCTTCAGGTATATACTAGTAGTCAAAATTTTATAGAATGAATGAATGGTTAACACCTCAGCATAAAAATACACATCGGCTATTGGATGTCAAATAAATATTCAAATATGGAAATATTCAACATTTTACAGATTCTATTTACAAATAACAGACATATACTCTTCAAAAAAAGAAACGCAAAAGGGTACAAATGGGTTATAACTCCGATTTTATGTTTCCTACCGGTTCATGCTTTGTGAATATATGGTCATTGCATGTCTCAAACACATTCCCACGGTTACATTCGATAAAACGCAGCTACTGTACAATAAAGTTCCAAAATGTGAATATTCGCAAAAACGCAGCCACGTGCAAACCATGTCACCACTGCACGTGCGTTGTCTGCACGTGCAACATGAACACCGACAGTATAAAAGTGCAGGGTGTTCGCTTGCCTGGCCTCTGTATCTGGCCGACAGTTGACAATCCAGGACATGCCACGTCTCAGTGAACCGCAGAGAAACAATGCCATCGGCCGACTAGACGCAGGCGAATCCAGAACGGCCGTTGCCAGGGCATTCCATGTGTCCCTAAGCACCATCTCCAGACTGTGGGACCGTTACCAGCAACATGGATCAACACGTGACCTCCCTAGATCCGGTCGACCACGGGTCACTACCCCCGGGCAGGACCGCTACATCCGGGTACGCCACCTTCGGGAACGATTGACTACTGCCACCTCCACAGCCGCAGCAATACCAGGTTTGCGCAGGATATCCGACCAGACCGTACGGAACCGCCTACGTGAGGTAGGAATTCGTGCAAGACGTCCAGTTCGAGGTGTCATCTTAACACCACAACACCGTCGACTCCGACTGCAGTGGTGCCAGATTCATCGACAATGGCCTCAACTGCGATGGAGACAGGTGTGGGTTCAGTGACGAGTCCCGATTTCTGCTCCGACGTCATGATGGAAGATGTCGCGTGTATAGGCGTCGTGGTGAACGTTATGCGGCAAACTGCGTGCCGGAAGTTGGACAGATTCGGCGGGGGTAGTGTCATGGTGTGGGCAGCCATCTCACACACTGGCAGAACTGACCTGGTCCACGTGCAGGGCAACCTGAATGCACAGGGCTACATTGACCAGATCCTCCGGCCACACATCGTTCCAGTTATGGCCAACGCCAACGCAGTGTTCCAACATGACAAACGCCAGGCCTCACACAGCACGTCTCACAACGGCTTTCCTACAGAACAACAACATTAATGTCCTTCCTTGGCCATCGATATCACCGGATTTGAACCCAATTGAGCATCTATGGGACGAGTTGGACCGACGCCTCCGACAGCGACAACCACAGCCCCAGACCCTGCCCGAGCTGGCAGCAGCCTTGCAGGCCGAGTGGGCCACCATCCCCCGGGACGTCATCCGTACTCTGGTTGCTTCAATGGGCAGGCGGTGCCAGGCAGTTGTCAACACACGCGGAGGCCACACCCGGTATTGACTCCAGATGACCTTGTCCTTGGTGGTGTGTCCTATGACTTACTCACAATGGACTAGAGTGAATTGTGAACAATCCTGCAACATTTGGTAATTATCGGACTCACCATTCAATAATTAAATCAATTCTCCAAATGTTACGACAATGTGGTTTTGCGTTTCTTCTTTTGAAGAGTATATTTAAAATATAGTTGTTGTTTTTGTTCATGTTTTATCGCGTTTTAATTGAAAATATACATTGTTATAATACACAGTTAAAGTTTGTTTTTGTTTAACGACACCACTAGAGCATATTGATTTATTAATCATCGGCTATTGGGTGTCAAATATTTGGTAATTCCGACATATAGTTTTAGAGAGGAAACCCGCTAAGTTGTTTTCATTAGAATCAAGGGATCTTTTATATACACCATCCCAAAGACAGGATAGCACATACCACGGCCTTTGATATACCAGTCGTGGTGCACTGGCTGGAACGAGAGATAGCCAATGGGCCCACCGACGGGGATCGATCCCAGACCGACCGGGCATCAAGCGAGCGCTTTTCCATTGAGCTGCATCCCACCCCAAAAATACACAATTAATACCAACAAAGGACATTTATTATAAAATATAAACGTTAATGTTATCCACCCTTTTCGGAATACTCCTCAAATGTATAGAACTCCTAAATACTATATTAAATTATTTTTGCTTTTTAACTTTATTTCCCTTTTCTGTTGAATGAACTATTTTAGATAACCAATTAATAAAATGCAAGGTTGTATTCGTAAGCATGCAATGCAGTAGTAAATGTGACGTTTAAATATGTACATTACAATATCATAATTACTAATATAATTATGACAATAATAAGTAAAAAAAAAGAAAAAAGAAAGAAGTGTTTTATTTAACGACGCACTCAACACATTTTATTTACGGTTATATGGCGTCAGACATATGGTTAAGGACCACACAGATTTTTTTAGAGGAAACCCGCTGTCGCCACATAGGCTACTCTTTTTACGACAAGCAGCAAGGGATCTTTTATTTGCGCTTCCCACAGGCAGGATAACACAAACCATGGCCTTTGTTGAACCAGTTATGGATCACTGGTCGGTGCAAGTGGTTTACACCTACCCATTGAGCATTGCGGAGCACTCACTCAGGGTTTGGAGTCGGTATCTGGATTAAAAATTCCATGCCTCGACTGGGATCCGAACCCAGTACCTACCAGCCTGTAGACCGATGGCCTGCCACGACGCCACCGAGGCCGGTACAATAATAAGTATGTAGTCTTATATTTAAATCTGTACATAATAATAAATAAACAACATACGATACAATAACATTCAAGAAATGACAGTTAAATAAATATATTATGATTACAACTACCAAGTTGACTGATAGGAAATGTTTTATTTAACGACGCACTCAACACATTTTATTTACGGTTATATGGCGTCAGTTGACTGACAGATGGTAATAAAGTATTTTTTCGCCCTCAAAACAAAAAGTCAAAGTTTGTTTTGTTTAACGACACCACTAGAACGCATTGATATATTAGTCATCGGCTATTGGATGTCAAACATCTGTTCGTTGTCACACACAGAGGAAACCCACTACATTCTTCCGTTAGTAGCAAGGAATATTTTATATGCACTTTCACACCGACAGAATAGCACATACTACTGCCGTTAATATACCAGTTGTGGAGCACTGGTTGGGACGGGGGAAAAAACCCATTATCAGAGAGTAGGTCCACCGAGGAGATTCGATCCACCGACCCACGCACTTCACACGAGCGTTCTACCGACTTAGCTAGACCCCACACGTTCGTCCTCAGATGACCAGGACATAACTGAACCTGGAAGAAAATGTTGACCCGCACACATTAAGAACACGTATGGATATTAAATCCTTGACTCAGCGTATTACTATCAATAAATAATTGGAGTTCCATCACCTAAAGGACGGCCTTTGACGTCTTGGTCAACGACCTTGGAAAATGTTAATTAAAGGTACACACACACGATATAATATTCTAGCCGTATAGATCAGTGACCAGTGTACGATGTTGCGGCGAATTTTCTAATAATTAAATACTAGTATATCGTTCTTCTCGTGCAGTATTTGACGTAGAGTTTGACTGATTGTTGGTGTTTATTTTCAAACGTTTTAGAACGTTTATTATTTCTTATGTTAATGATATGGGGATGACCTGTCGATTAGCACAACTACAATTACGGATTCTTGAGGTCGATTCCATTAAGAGTTATTGACAGAAAGATACTTTAACGCTTCTAAAATAAACATATTGGACGCAAGTTTTCTAAGTACCATGTCCTCTCTGCATAAGATTTAAGACAAGAAAAACAATATATTAACAGAAAATATTTTGTTTGCATTTTGTTTGTTTTATCAGAGAATAAAGAACTGAAAGTTATCTTTAAAATAAAGCTACAGTCCTCACAGGGAATGTCTTTTGTCATAGTATTGAATTTACTGCAAGTCATTTATTTCTGACCCGACTGTTTTTTAAATTGCACACAAAAATAAATTGTTTGTTTTTTATTTTCGAAACACTTTTACTTTTTTTCTTACGTCAAACTAAACTCAAATTATTAAAAAAAAAAAATTGTAGTAGGACAGGATGGACTATAGCTGAGTAGTATATGTATAAGATAACTGAATAATTAGCTCCACTATTACATGTGGATCTAACGACAGCCAGTTGGAGCTCATGTCCACTAATCAAAACCTTAGTTGCAGAATCATGCCAGTGATTTAAAACTAACAACACTGCGTAGTCCTCAATGTCCAGGAAACATTTCGTCTGTAAATAATAATTTAAATATTGACCAATCACACTTCGCCTTCTATAACGTTATTTGGGAGCATACACATTCTAAACATATCGGGCGAGTCTATTTTAGTGGCCGCGGTACAGCGAACCATACTAATACGTACGGGGTGGGTTATCAGCCTTCAATTTTACATTAAAAATTATTTATTTATTTATAAAAAAAACCCAAACTAAATCAGTCTTCAGTTTTACATTACAAATTATTTATTTTATAAAATAAAACATGTTTTAATGCATTCGTAATTAACACGAAACATGTCGTATACCCTCAGGATAATTCGGAATGTTTTCAAATTATTTTTAAATCACTGGCAGGATTCTGCAAGTAATATTTAAACATTCATTCATTCATTCATTGTTGTGGCTGAAAACCGAGGATATATCGTTCATTAAATTTTAAGGTGGTTGGTTTGACCACTGCACTGTGACACACCACTGATAGTGAACCAGCTCATACACATGGCAACAGCGGGTTTATTCTCTTACACCAAACAAAACAAAACAAAACAACTATTATGCATTTTAACAACAGATACACACACAAACCATTTAGAGTATTACACATGTTGTTACATTAATTTAATGCAAGTAGCCACATGGTTAAATGAATGTAAATGTCTGTCTTGTTTAGTTAGGTGTTGTTAGGCCTATAATTACAGCTGGTTACAGCTGTGGCAACAACGATTGGTCTTAGCGGTTTATGTCTTGCATTCATTCATTTCAACTTATTTTCGTGCTTATATCCAATTAAGGTTCAAGCACGCTGTCCTGGGCACACACCTCAGCTATCTGGGCTGTCTGTCCAGGACAGTAGGTTAATTGTTAGTTGGTTAGTAGTTAGTGAGAGAGAAGAGGGTGTAGTGGCCTTACACCTACCCATTGAGCTCTTAAGAACTCGCTCTGGGTTGGAGCCGGTACCGGGCTGCGAACCTATACCTACCAGCCTGTAGTCCGATGGCTTAACCACTACGCCACCGAGGCCTGTTTATGTCTTGCAGCGTGTTCGTTTGGTCATAATTATTTTCGTGCTTATACTAATATCCACTTACGGTTCAAGTACGCTGTCCTGGGCACACACCTCAAGTATCTGGACTGGTTACTTGTTAATTGTGGTCAGTGAGAGAGAAGTCGGTGTAGTGATATTTAATACACACCTCCCCACTGTGTCGTTAAGTTCGTTCTGAGTGGGAGCCATTACCGGGATGCGAACCCTGTACCTAACATCCTTACGTACGATGGCGTAACCTCTTACACGACCGAGTCCGGTCCATACAGCATTCTTACGAAACTATTTATAAGGGTTCTATATGGTCAGTTTATGCAATAAACACATTGGAAAATCACATGTGCAGAAAACTTTGAAAGAGGCTTTGAGAGGGGAGAGGGTTTAGACTGTGGGGAGTGAAGTTTAGTGGGGGGGGGGGGGGCATATATAAATATATATTTTAAAAAGAACATTCGCTTTAAGCTGGGGGTTTCGATCATCGAAAATGCACCTTCTGGTTGGTTAATATCAGATCTAAACGTGCACTACGTAATTGACTTTATTGGCAACGTCAACAATAGTTTTTGGCGATGTTTAAAGAAACTATCCTGAGTTTGCTGCAGCCATTGTAAGATGTTTCCAAACTAATAAAATCTATTAACGCCTAAAATTAAGTACTAAATATAGTTTCTTGTTTAGAATATCAATGTCTGTATGGTCGATGTGTTTCTGATCTTCGTAATAAATAATAATAAGATTATTTGTAAGGAGCTCAAACTGGATTTGGTCTCCCAACAATTTTGTACGTAAGAAAAAATATATCTTAGGAATTAAAATGAAGTTTGACTTGGTACAAACGTTAGGACGACCAGAAACACATTTATTATACAGACACTGATATTTTATGGAGAAAAAATTATTGATATGCTATTTTAGTCATTAAAAAGTCTCTGTTAGTCGATAACATCTCAATAAACCTGCCTGGTTAAGCCATCGGACATAAGGCTGGTAGGTACAGGGTTCGCAGCCCGTACCGGCTCCCACCCAGAGCGAGTTTTAACGACTCAGTCGGTAGGTGTAAGACCACTACACCCTCTTCCCCCTCACTAACCACTAACCCACTGTCCTGGACAGACAACCCAGATAGTTGAGGTGTTTGTCCACGAAACCTTAATTGAATATAAGCACGAAAATAAGTTGAAATGAAAAAAATCTCAATGAAGGAAATAAATTCAGGACAGTCCCTTTAAGTTTGACTTGATGTTCAACTTTCGAAGGTTCCGCTAGTCCTCTGATTTAGAGTGCAGCTTCACCAGCGTAAGGTTATTTGACCACGTGTAAGCGGCACATTTCGGTTGTCTGTGAAAACAGTTAAAAACGCAAGATGTTGGAAGCAGCCTAGAGTAAATATCATTAATGACCGCAAAGTGTTTTTTCAGCGCTGCACACAACGATTAATCTGTATAGCACGTTATCCGCGGAGAATTCGACATCATGCAGAACTCACGTCGTGTTCAGGGTAGAGGTGAAGCGGTCACCAGCCTTCGTTTGCGGTCATTAGCGGTACTCTGCCATGTCCTCGATGATATGCTGACACCTGCTGGGAGCAAATGACCGGCACTGACCCTCTCCGGACAATGATGTGGTCATTTACCCCCAGCTCGGTCTGCCCTGCACCACTGCGTTCATGAGATGTCCGACTGCATTAAACAAACATAATTAGTATGCCGTTAACCATCTGACTGATAGCGATAGCATGAGAGAGAGAGAGAGAGAGAGAGAGAGAGAGAGAGAGAGAGAGAGAGAGAGAGAGAGAGAGAGAGAGAGAGAGAGAGAGAGAGAGAGAGAGAGAGATATGGGGAGAGAGGGAGAGAGGGCGGGAGAGAGAGAGAGAGAGAGAGAGAGAGAGAGAGAGAGAGAGAGAGAGAGAGAGGGCGGGAGAGACAGAGAGATGGGGAGAGAGAGAGGGAGAGAGACTGAGAGAGAGAGAAGGAGCGAGGAGAAAGAGAGAGAGACAGATACAGAGACAGAGACAGAGAGATGGGGAGAGAGGGGTGGAGAGAGAGAGAGAGAGAGGAGAGAGAGAGAGAGAGAGAGAGAGGCGGGAGAGAACAGAGATGTGGTAGAGAGATAGGGAGAGAGTCTGAGAGAGAGTAAGGAGCGAGGATAAAGAAGAGAGAGAGAGATATAGAGAGAGATAGCTAGATAGAGATATAGAGCGAGAGATAGAGAGAGAGAGAGAGAGATAGAGACATTCGAGAGAGGGCGGAAGAGATGATTGGGATAGAGGGCGGGAGAAGATTGGGAGATATGGCGGGAGAGAGATTGAGATAGAGAAGGAGCCGAGAGAGAGAGAGATTATAGAGAGAGGAGAGAGAGAGAGATAGAGGGAGGGAGGGAGAGATGGCGATTCTGAGAGAGATGAGAGACATAGAGAGAGGTGCGGGATAGAGATGGGAGAGAGAGAGAGAGAGAGAGAGATAGAGAGAGAGAGAGAGGGGGGGGGCGGGGTATATCTATAGACAGAGATGGGGATGAGAGAGAGAGGGGAGAGAGACTGAGAGAGAGAAGGAGCGAGGAGAACGAGAGAGGAGAGAGAGAGAGAGAGAGATGGGAGAGAGGGGGGGATGGAGAGAGGATAGAGAGAGAGATAGAGAGAGAGCGATAGAGGGCGGGAGAGACAGAGAGATGGGGGAGAGAGAGAGGGAGAGAGACTGAGAGAGAGAGGAGCTTTAGAGAAATAGCGATAGAGAGAGATATAGAGAGAGAGAGAGAGAGAAGAGAGAGAGAGATGGGAAGAGAGACGAGATATATAGACATAGAGAATAGATCGATGGCTGTATATATATGGGAGAGATATAGTCGGGATAGTATTAGGGCTTTAGAGAGGGGGGCGGTAGAGAGATTTGAGAGGATAGAACGGAGCGAGGATAGACATAGATCCTAAGAGAGATATAGAGGAGAGAGAGAGATAGAGAGAGAATGATAGAGATAGATAGAAGAGAATAGATAGAGATTCTTTAAACTGACCATTTCATTTCATTTCAAATTATTTTCATGCTTAAGAGTACAGTCGTCCATTCTGAGATAAGTGCATTAACTCTCAAATGAAGTACACGTGTACACTTGTGAGACAGCCAGTTTCAAACTGGTTAACGGGGATGAAAGAGTGAGGAACATTTAATGGTGGTGGTGCCCGGCTGCTAGAAAAGTGTCATTTAATCTATTTTCATAGGCTCTCTGCATGCAAGACTACCTTGTATGAGTTCTGACAGTCACTTGGAGTCGACGAATTGCACGTCACGCCGTCACGGGAACCCGGAAGAAATGCAGACTTGATGAAAATATTCTAAATGCTCGAGATTTCAGATTTAAAACAGAATCATAAAACTGGAAAGGACAGCACAAACAAAATTTACACATTTTAAAAATTATAGGAATTTGTGGGTTTTTACTACTTGGACTTCGACATAACTGAACGTGGACGTTCGGAACAAGTTGTGGTAGCGCACGCCTGTCTTGGGCGCCGGTTTTGGCCTAAGCCATACTGTTCACGTTTTTATATGTGTTGTGCCATTCTGCAGTTTAAATGGTTTCTTTCGCGTGCCTACGTCATGTGAAGGGATGGCAATTAATGAATTAATAAATGAATGAATGAATGAATGAATGAATGAATGAATGAATGAATGAATGAATATTTAACGATACCCCAGCACAAAAATACACATCGGCTATTGGGTGTCAGAAAAGGTAAGCATATGAAAATAATATTTATACAATTATGTAAAACCACAATGTAAAACATCTTGCTCAATCTGTATCTAGCGCTCGCCTCAGATGCTTGCGTCGCGGGTTCGAACTCCCTCAGTGGACCCATTCTCTGATTGGATTTTGATTATTGTTTCCCGTTGCGTTAATAAAAAATGTTTCTTTTAATGGGAAGGCGAGATTATAGCCTTATAGGCATACTGTCACGGATTTAAGGACCTTATTTCTCTAAAAATTAATAATAAATAAAAATTACATTAATTGTTGGAAACCAAATCTAGCTATCGTATCACCTTAACTGAACCATGATGGAGTGAAATCCATGTCATCTCTCTCGGCAATTTTAGTTTTTGAATTATGGACCATTGCAAAATGTCATTAATAAATGGAGTATTGTGGTTATGCAGATGGTTGAATAAAGTACATTTAGGGACAAATCAAATTATTGTTGTTCAGGTAATACTTTGTTAGACCATTAAATAGGTCAGTGGTCTGTGACAATATGCCTTTAAAATTAACAGAACGACCTGCCTAATTGATAATAATCGATGCATTTTATAACTGGTGTTTGTTGGTTTGTTTTGGGTTTTTGTTGTTGTCGTTGTTTTTGTTGTCTTTTGGGTTTTTTTTTTTTTTTTTTTTTTTTTTGGGGGGGGGGGGGTGGGTTTTGGGGTTTATTTGTGCTGGTTGTGTAATATTTCATTTATTTGTTTCATATTTATTTTCTGCCAGAACATACAGTTTGGAATTAGTTGCAGACAATCTACAAGATTTGAAATCGATCATTTGAGACGATCTGTCTCCTTCCGTACACCACTCTGATAGAGATCGGGGTGATTTAGGTGCATGGTTACGGTAATGACATGGTTCAGGCTAAAACTCTAGGATTTGGTATCTGTGAGGTTTCTGGACACAGCGAGTTGTATTAAATTAGTAACTGTTACAGACGTGACAGTAGTAGTAGTCGTCGTCGTAGTAGTAATTGTAGTAGTAGTTGTAATTGTAATAGTAACTGTAGTAGAAGAAGTAGTAGTAGTAGTAGTAGTAGTAGTAGTAGTAGTAGTAGTAGTAGTAGTAGTAGTAGTAGTAGTAGTGGTAGTGGCAGTTGATAGTGGTGGTGATAATAGTAGCAGCAGTGATAGTAGTAGTTGCTGTCGATAGTGATGGTGGTGGTAGTAGTAGTAGTAGCAGTTGTAGTAGTGGTTGTAGTAGCAGCAGTAACAGCAGCATCCATTTCATTTAAACTTATTTTCGTGCTTATATCCAGTTAAGGTTCAAGCACGCTGTCCTGGGCATACACCTCAGCTATCTGGGCTAGTTGTTAGTTAGTTAGTGGTTAGTGAGAGAGAAGAGGGTGTAATGGCCTTACACCTACCCACTGAGCTGCGAACCCTGTACCTACCATCCTGTAGACCGATGACTTAACCACTGCGCCATCGAGGCCGGTTAACAGCAGCAGCGGCAGAAGAGGCAGTAACAACCGTGGTAGTCACAGCAGTAGTTTAGTCACAGCAGTAGTTTAGTCACCGCAGTAGTTTAGAACACCAGGATGATTAAATATAAGTACCGGTAAGTATTAGTAAACAGCTGGGTTCTTTTAGAGTAAAACCAGATTCGTGTCTTAATTTTCTGCATCTCATTCACGATTAGATAAAATTATAATAGTAATTTTTTAAAACTCCCCAATCATTGTTATTAAATACCACCCCTCTGTGATTCTGATATGCTTATATACAGGCCACTTAACTAATCTATATGTTATTATTGATAGCTTCGGAGAGTTTGACTTAATTGTTACCCCCTCCCTGTAACCACAGCTGAGACCGACCCTGGAACACAAAGCGAGATATATTTAAACATGTCGGATGATCAGAATTGACAGGTCAGTCCGTCTGTCTACAAGATAGGTACTTATTTTGTCTTCTCTAATTACCTGTTTAACATCATCGGTTATTTCTGTGCATTTAATTCTTCTTTTCATTATTTTTTTCTTTTTATCAGTCTTGAAAGATCAGAGGCGGAATTAAGGGGAATACTAGGGGGAGCGTCCCCTTTAAATATATCCAAGTGTCTGGGTTTTTATTTGTGTATTTGGTCGGGCTTTTTTATTATTTTTATCGGGCTACCCTTTTAATGAATTGGTCCATGTGCCCTTTCACTCTTAGTCCCCCTTCCTCCTAAAATAGTTCTTATATTCGCACCTGGAGATGGTAAGTGTTTCGTCCTACACAGGAAAAGATAACTTCACACGGAATTATAGAAGATTGTTGCTATAAAATCTAGTCGTAAAAAAACCTTACAGCTAGACGAACTCTTAACATTTGCGATGTTGTACCATTATATTTAAAGCAGGGGGCGGGGGTGGATAGGCTTGGAAGAAGCATAGTTATAATTGGTTATAAATAGAAAATTAACTCGGGCTTGTATTGATCGTGTGATATGGGGCGGGGGTGGATGGGCTTGAAATAGCACATTTATAATAGGTTATAAAACGTAAATTAGTAGACTCTTGTTTCAGAATTGACTACTCGAGATAGGAGCGGGTAGCAATATTTCTGTACATTTATAACCATAAAATAAAACTATTTAATCTAGTATGTAAAAAGAACATTCCTGAATACAAAAAACAATACTCGACTTTTAAACTGTTTCAAAGTACACTTTCTTAACTGCTGTTAATTGGGCTTGCATTGTTGAGAATGTCCCGGTAGCCGAGTGGTTAAAATCGCTGATTGTCAAGTGGCATGCGAATGGGTGCAGTAGGTTCGAATCCTGTCAGTTGACACAGTGAATTTTTTAAAATATGAAACAGTATAATAAAATATTGTTGCAGGGCTAATTCGCAAACTCTCGCAAGTTTGCGACCTTGCAGTGCGTTGTAACCAGACTTGCAAGGACGATTTAAAAGAGCTTAAGAAAGTTTCGTGATTTATGCCCCAGGCCCATCAGGCATAACATAACAATTCATTTTCCTCCTGCCACCCCTATGTAATCTTTGCGGTACAGCCCATGTTCCTCCTGCCACCCCTATGTAATCTTTGCGGTACAGCCCAGGCATAAATCATAGAATAAAAATATGTTTATCTTCTCTGTTTTCATAACAGATAACATATAATAACAAAACCTTTTAAATAACTTTGATCTAAATGCAGTATAATAATTTGTTATTGTTAAAGGTAGATCTGGCCCAGTGCTTATAAAACTTTTAGAGTCTAGACTCAAGACTCCTATAAAGTCTGAGACTTTAACACCATTTAACCTTTGTAAGTAGGAGAGGGGCTCGTAAGTGGGATAACTTGTGCCCAATCCTTATGTATACAGATGCATTAAAATAAGTTTTCAAGCAAACACCATGGCAACGTTAAACAAATTATGTATGCGCATGACATCATTGGTAGATTTGAGTCAAGATTCTAAACACACGGGCCCTGTTTAATAATATTGCGTCATTTCTTTATAACGTTGCTATTTCTTGATGTTGTTGTTTTTCTTTCTCTAAATTGGACATATTTTATTTAGGACAGTTGTGCAATTTCGTTAAGCGCTAAATGTCGAGACTCAGCCATGCGGTAATACATCACCATGATGTAAGTAGGTAAAAAGCCTTGAGAGGTGTCAGCCATCAATCAAGTTTTCATAGACACATTAAACATACCAAGTACCACCAACCTCCGCCTCACTCGCACGTGTGTGTGTGTGTGTGAAATATATATATATATATATATATATATATATATATATATATATATATATATGTGTGTGTGTGTGTGTGTGTGTGTGTGTGTGTGTGTGTGTGTGTGTGTGTGTGTGTGAAATGGCTGATGGTCCCTACACCGAAGAAAAACTGTTTTTGTATGATTTTAGATTCTGAATTTTGCATCTCTGCTGCGTGTACTCTAGGGTGGTGATAAAAAAAAAATAGACAGAAGGCAAGAAAAGAGTGAAGAAAGGAGTGAGAATGATTGAATTAATGATAAAAAAATATTTGTTCAACGACACCTCAGCACATTTTAAACTACGATAAAAGTTTATATAGTACTAGCTAGTAACCCTTCTTTGCATGTAAAAGTTTATGCCCCCTTCACATACATGGATTTTTCTTACGAGTCCTTACGGATCGTACAAATTCACGGATCCTTACGATTTGGCCACTTTTACAACCGATTTAAGAGTTGTTACGAGTTATTACGAGCTATTTACGGTTTATTACGAGTTATTACGATGTATTTACGGAAAAATTCCACGATTTGTTACGAGTTGTCACGGATAACTACGAGCAACTTACGGGCATTTTACGAGCTTTTTACGGATTGTTACGAGTATATTACGGAATGTTACTATTCATCGAAGCTTTTACGTGTTAGTTACGACCTGTTTACGTGTTGTTACGAATAGTTACGAGTTAGTTACGAGTATTTACGAGTCTTTACGATTTTTTGCCCCCAAAAATATGTATCCTGCAAATCTCAATGTATCATCATTCGACAACTGACATCCAGAGAGACAACATGGTATATGAGAGAAACAGATTGCAGTTATATCAACAATTTCTACAATTGCTCCTTCAACTAGCCCAGAGGGAAGAGGACGAGGCCCAGCAGCTACCAGATATTCCTTTCCCCAAATTGTAACAATACGTAAGAATACGTAAAGTATACGTATCTATTCGTAAAGTACTCGTAACTACACGTAAAGTGCTCGTAATAACTCGTAACAATCCGTAAAGCCATCGTAACACGACCCGAATGAAATCGTAAAGAACACGTAAGCACTCGTAATAATCGGTAAATAATCCGTAAATAAATCGTAAACTAACCGTAACAAATCGTACAAAAAATTGTTACGAGTCATTTACGGATTCTTGCGAGCAGTTTACGGATGGTTACGTGTTGTTGCGATTGTTACGAGTTATTTACGGAAAAATCAATCCGTGGACAATCGTAAGAAGATTTTTGACATGTCAAAAAAGTTGCCTCTCCTTTCACGGATCCTTAAGAGTGTCTGCGAGTTGTTGCGAGTTGTGACGAGTTATTTACGGATACCAGCGAGTTATTTACGGATGCTTGCGATTGACTACGAGTTGGCGATCCGTAAGGACTCGTAAGAAAAATCCGTGTATGTGAAGGGGGTATTAGATAGGGTGTGATGGTCTTACACTGAGCTTTTCCCCCAAAATACGATCGCCGTGTAGATAGCCAGCCCTCATTAGCCGAGGCTGTATACAAGGTGTATAATATTTATAGTCACTTCTGTGGAAACTGACAAAGTTGGAGGCGTCCATTCAGGTTGTATTTATGGAATTCGTCATTGACGCAGTATTTAGCACGATCTGTGTACTGTAGTCGACTGAAACTGAGCGCAAAACGATCCTAGCAATGCGCGGTATTGGGTAAATACAAAAAAAGAAGAAAAAAGCTGTCAGCAGTGCATATTAACAGAAGAGAAGCGATCAGAATGATTGGAAACTCAAAAAGGCGTCGTGTATTATATTATATTATATTATATTATATTATATTATATTATATTATATTAATATTATATATTATATTATAGAAAATATTTTAAGCTTCACGTTGGAGGGGCGGCTTCCCGTTTTATACGGGCCTGCATAAACAGAACAGTACATACCACAGCTTTTGGTGTACCAGTCATGGGGTACTGCATGGGATGGAGGGGAGGGGGGAGGGCGGGAACCCGAGTTTATTATTTCCTTTAGCAACAAGGGATCTTTTATATGCACCTTCGTCCATACAGTACGACACATACCACGGCCTTTGATAACCCAGTCGTGGGGCACTATGTATAGCGACATTTTTAAAGAGTCGAGTCATGATCCCCCGTGAATTATGTTGAAAAAAAGAAAATATTCTCTTGGAGCAGGGGGGAGTTCGAGTCCCAACCAACCCGCCCCTTTTGCAAACGCGTCCGAGTGATTGAGATAAACAGACATATAGACTGTGGGTCACACAGACTTGGACAGCTTGTTGTTGTGGCTGTTTAATGCAGGTGTTTGTACGTACTGGTTTGATAAGGATTAAAATAGATGCATTAATATTGCACTCTTGTAAGTCGAAGTGTAGTTGTTTTGACTCCCGGCGACGCACATGACTGACTAATAGTGATACTGCTAGCCAAGCTGTGGTGATGCTTAAACAAATGCGTCTCATGTATTATTGTGATGTACGGCCTTGCATATAAAACACCATCTAAAGTGCAATATTTGGCCTCTCTAATGTTTCCTACAGCACGGGGCGGGACGTAGCCCAGTGGTAAAGCGCGGTCGGTCTAGGATCGATTCCCGTTAGTGGGCTCATTGGGCTATTTCTCTTTCCAGCCAGTGCACCACGACTGGTATAGCAAAGGCCGTGGTATGGGCCGTTATCTCTGTGGCATAGTGCATAAAAAAAATCCCTTGCTACCAATGGAAAAATGTAGCGGGTTTCCTCTCTAAGACTACCAAGTGTTTGGCATCTGTCACGGGGATCCTATAATACCCGTAACTGAATGAAACACGATTGTCCAAATATCTCTCCTAACTGTATATCTATTAGATCTCTCTGTAATAGGCAGTTATACCCGCTTGTGGCTCGTCTAGGTATGATCAGAGATACGATCTTATATAAAGTATATATAATATAGCACGTTTAGTTCACTAGAAAACACAACAAAAACACAATACACTTTGGAATCTGTATTAACCTACGCTGACAAATGTACAGCCGCAGTAGTTAATTAACAACAATAAATAATAACAACCCAGAACTGATCACTTAATTAGTTAATCTCTAGGTGTCTAGTTTACACAATATGCTAATCACTTCACCGTGACACAACACCCACACGTGTGATAATTGAGAATCGCTTCCAGGAGAACTTAATTAATAAAGGAATTACAACTCTATTCCTAACTGGTTAATTTTTAATTAACCCTTAACTACTCATTCAGTAACCTTGTAACACAGAATTAATACTCGTACCTATCACAATAAAGACAATAACCTACAGTTTACCTAGGTCCTCTAGGATGACTGGTTAAGCTTTATATATATTAGACAGTGAGCCTACAGTAACTGCGTCAGATGACCGGCAGCACCGTCTAAATAATATTGGTATAATACAGTATTAATATATTTAAAGTCACATCAATCACATCAAGGTTATACACAGAGCAGAAATAAAATTATTTACCAGTCCGGACGGACAGCGATCCCCTGGAGCCTTCCAATGTTTCTCCCCGATATCTCTAAAACCCTAGCTATTTATTATAAAATCCCAGACTGGTCCGGAGACAGGACGCGGAACCGAATCTTATGATGTGTATATTTCCACAGTAACCAAGCGGTATTTTTTTCTCAGATGGTCAGACTTAATGACGCCTAGTCGCCAAAATCACGGTTGTAAAAACCGCACTCGCGGAGGTATTACGTAACTACTGGCCACCTGGGCTTAAGTGCATTTTGGAACTGCACACGGCCCTCTAAAACAATTAATATCGCCACAGGCGAAAAGAAATTAAGAGCATGTACCGTCACACACCCCCACCTCAAAAAGGATATTTCCTCTACTCTAGGAATAGGGAAATATACTACATTAAAACAAAATGTGCGTTAACAGACGCATCCGGGCAATTATAACACATGTAATAATAAGGTGACTACCAGTAATCACACTGAGTCTCTGAGTCCCTGGTATACAAATAAAATATATAAGAACAAAACAGAAATCAAGAATGTCAACACATTATCATAACGTTCAACTTCGGGACAGGGCATCAGCGATTACATTGGATGTACCCTTGATATGTTCAATGGTAATTGGGAATTCCTGCAGAAGAAGACTCCATCTCAAAACTCTCTGGTTGGTGGCTTTCATTCTGTGAATGAAAGTGAGCGGATTACGATCAGTAAAGACCACCACTTGATGCACTGCCGATTTCACGTAGATCTGAAAATGCTTCAGAGCTTGTACCATAGCCAAAGCTTCCTTCTCTATAGTGGAATAGTTCACCTGGTGTTTGTCAAACTTTTTGGAGAAGAAACTTACAGGATGGTCCAGTCCATTTTTGTCTTCCTGGAACAGCACAGCTCCAGCTCCCACGTCACTGGCATCCACAGCTAGCTTGAACGGCATTCGGTAGTCAGGTGCTGCCATCACGGGAGACGAGTAGCGCATCTGCTTGAGACGGTTGAATGACTTCTCGCATTCACCTGACCACTGGAACTTTGTTTCTTTCTTTTTCAGTGTCGCACGTTTTCCAGCTTTTCTTCGATAGGCATGCTGTCGAATCGGTGTAGCATTGGGTTCCAAGCGCACATCCTGACTTAAGGTATTGGTAACCGTTGGAAGGTCCTGACAAATGGAAACATTGTCTTGTATCAGCGTAGTCAACTTTTCTCGCTGGGGGTTCAAGTCTGCTAGAATCTGGCTGTTGGTTAATTTTCTCTCTGCAGTCTTGACGTCATCACAGGAAATTGAGTGACTCTCAATTTGGACAGGTAGCACTGGAACTATCGGCAGTCTGTCAAAATAACCTTTTAGCAAATTGATGTGACAATACCTACCTTTCCTAACCCTATCAGGAGTGTTTATCACATACCCTGTCTCATTAACCCGTTTGTGCACAACATAGGGCCCGAAATACCTGTTCTGCAATGAACCCCGTTTAATGAGAAGGTACAGCAGCACCTTATCCCCTGGTTTAAATTCCCGACTCCTAGTCTTCCTATCAAACACTGATTTTATTTTGCTCTGAGCATGGCTCAGTTGCTTCCTAGCCTTCCTACCAAACACTGCTTTTAGTTTGCTCTGAGCATGGCTCAGTTGCTTCCTAGCCTTCCTATCTCTAACTCTCTTATTCATTAATACTCCCTTGTCCATATCATAACCTGACATCTGATCCTCCATCTCACCCTCTGTTAACAATGTAGTGCGAGCTGCCAACAATTTTGGATCAGCCCCCTGCTCTAGAATTAACTCTTGTCTATTACAAGGTAAATACCCCCCTATCAAACACAACTGGTTCAATTCCCCTCTGCGGGAGATCAACAGGTTCCACCACATTTAATTCCTCAGTTGACTTATCTACCATTTTACTGATAACCTCATCCACTCCAATTTCATGGCTCACACACGTATCAGACAAATCACAAATATCCTCTGGGTATCGTGTTACCCTACTGGCCATAGCTCTAGTCTTTACACACGCAGGATATCTAATCTCATCAACCTCACTCTCTTTTATTGGTAAAGGGCTGTCTTTAATTAACAATTGGTCACATTTCGGCTGACAACATTGACTAGTCAAATCATTACCCAACAAAACTCCTATGTTTTCAACAGGCAAGTCCTTTACAACACCCATAATGACTGGTCCCGTCACAAACTTCGAGCACAAGAAAACGTAATGTAACCGGACAACCATTTTTTCTCCAGTAACCGAGGTTACGGCCAAACTACGTCCTGTATCTGAATTTTCAATACCAGCTAAACACTTTGACGTTATAAGCGACTGACTACACCCGGTATCTCTATTACGTTCTCTGCCATGGGACTAACCATTAACTCTCTCGCTAACGGAGCTGACCTCACTAAACCGACCATTTGCGCATTATCGCGTTTCCTTTTAAAACAGTCCCCGACAAGATGGTTATCCTTTTTACAGTAGCTGCAATGTGGACGAAAAGTTCGTGCATTGGCTGATAATGCAGGCTTATCCTTACTTTGCCCACCAGGTGCATTCCTTGCCTGACTAGCTGACCAACTAGATGACTCTCACCGATAGTTACTTTCCCGGGAAAAACCTGGCTGAAATTTCTTCTTATCACCCTGTTGTATAGAGCTACCTTGTACTGCCTGAGCCTTGTGTATTAACACGTAGTCATCTGCCACTATGCCTGCCTCCTCTATCTTTTTGACATCACGATCCTCTAAATGAATACGTAAGCTAACTGGTAATCCATTTTTAATGTCCTGTAAGATCAACAACTCCCGTAACTCTGTATATGACTCTACCTGATGAGACACCACCCATTTATCAAACATCCCTGCCTTCTTAGCCACAAACTCACTATAAGACTGACCCTGAGTTTTTCTCAACTCGCTATACCGTAAACGATAATCATCAGGTCGTAATTCATAAGCCCTCAACACTGCAGCCTTAACTAGGTCGTACTGACTTGCTCGATCATCACTCATTGAATTATAAGCTACACTAGCCTTCCCCTTAAACTTAGACACGGCTAACAATTTCCACTTAGACTGCGGCCAATTTAGCTGCTTAGCGGCCCGTTCAAAAAGTTGAAAGAACATATCTACCTCCTGGTCATCAAATACAGGCACTGATCTATAAGCCTCCGACATGTTAAACCCATTTCCGGCTTCTCATCTGACTTCTTCAGTATTCAACTTTAACTCATGTTCCACTTTTAATTTTTCTAACTGGAATTCTCTATCCCTCTCTTCTCTCTCTCTCTCTCTCTCTCTCTCTCTCTCTCTCTCTCTCTCTCTCTCTCTCTCTCTCTCTCTCTCTCTCTCTCTCTCTCTCTCTCTCTCTCTCCCTCCCTCCCTCTCTCTCTCTCTCTCTCTCTCTCTCTCTTCTCTCTCTCTCTCTCTCTATTTTCTCTATATCTATCTTCTCTATCTCTCTCTTCTCTCTCTCTCTCTCTCTCTCTCTCTCTCTCTCTCTCTCTCTCTCTCTCTCTCTCTCTCTCTTCTCTATCTCTATCTTCTTTCTCTCTATCCCTCTCTTCTCTTTCTCTCTCTCTCTCTCTCTCTCTCTATCTAATGCACGTTCTTCTCTTTCGTACTCAAGTTTTTTAAAAGCTAATTGTTGTTCCACACTTAACTCATTTATCTCTATCTCTGGAACAATCTCACTGTCTTCCATAACAGGCCTATCGCCAAAAACTTCCTGGATAATAATTGTCTTTATATCACCTAAGATTTTAGCTGATGTTAAATCAATTTCTCGCTCACCCGCGATTTCAACTAACTCGGCCTTACGTGCTCGCTTAATCTCCACTACACTGAGCGTAGGCCTATCCAGCAAATTCTTATCCATGTTTAGATATGACGCACTTATTATTAATTAATTTTCTAGTGAACAACGTTGCTACTTATAGTTATTTGTAAAAATAATTTATAAAGCCCCCATTTACAAACAATACTTTTTTAAATATGCGTGTCAGATCCGGGACGAGCGCCCCAATTTTCACTCCTGTCACGGGGATCCTATAATGCCCGTAACTGAATGAAACACGATTGTCCAAATATCTCTCCTAACCGTATATCTATTAGATCTCTCTGTAATAGGCAGTTATACCCGCTTGTGGCTCGTCTAGGTATGATTAGAGATACGATCTTATATAAAGTATATATAATATAGCACCTTTAGTTCACTAGAAAACACAACAAAAACACAATACACTTTGGAATCTGTATTAACCTACGCTGACAAATGTACAGCCGCAGTAGTTAATTAACAACAATAAATAATAACAACCCAGAACTGATCACTTAATTAGTTAATCTCTAGGTGTCTAGTTTACACAATATGCTAATCACTTCACCGTGACACAACACCCACACGTGTGATAATTGAGAAACGCTTCCAGGAGAACTTAATTAATAAAGGAATTACAACTCTATTCCTAACTGGTTAATTTTTAATTAACCCTTAACTACGCATTCAGTAACCTTGTAACACAGAATTAATACTGGTACCTATCACAATAAAGACAATAACCTACAGTTTACCTAGGTCCTCTAGGATGACTGGTTAAGCTTTATATATATTAGACAGTGAGCCTACAGTAACTGCGTCAGATGACTGGCAGCACCGTCTAAATAATATTGGTATAATACTGTATTAATATATTTAAAGTCACATCAAATCACATCACGGTTATACACAGAGCAGAAATAAAATTATTTACCAGTCCGGACGGACAACGATCCCCTCGAACCTTCCTATGTTTCTCCCCGATATCTCTAAAACCCTAGCTATTTATTATAAAACCCCAGACTGGTCCGGAGACAGGACGCGGAACCGAATCTTATGATGTGTATATTTCCACAGTAACCAAGCGGTATTTTTTCCTCAGATGGTCAGACTTAATGACGCCTAGTCGCCAAAATCACGGTTGTAAAAACCGCACTCGCGGAGGTATTACGTAACTACTGGCCACCTGGGCTTAAGTGCATTTTGGAACTGCACACGGCCCTCTAAAACAATTAATATCGTCACAGGCGAAAAGAAATTAAGAGCATGTACCGTCACAGCATCCAATAGCCGATGGTGAATAAATCAATGTGCTCTAGTGGTGTCGTTAAACAAAACACATTTTAACTGTTTCCCCCTTTCATTATAGCTCTGTGGTCCTTAACCATGTGTCCGACGCCATATATCCGTAATTAAAATGTGCCGAGTGCGTCGTTAAATAAAACATGTAAATACATGTTTTAAATCTAATAGTAAAAGTGATGGGGTTCAATCCTAAGCGCGTTCGGAATTAAATTAAATAATTTAATACTGTTTGCATTAAAGGAACATATCCTAGTTTTTAAACACTAAGGCATATTTGTCACTATTGTAGTGTCTATATTTAAGGGTTGAAACGAGAGTTTAGGTGAAACGTATGCCGTAGTGTTTAAAAACTAGGGTCTGTCCCTTTAAAGAGAATTCCCACCAAAGCACCACCCATACAAATAAAGTGCATTCCTACTACCAGGAAATGTAACCAAATATCAATCTGAGATCATTTATAGTGAATTATCTATTTGTATTAGTAAGTCCGATACATTGAATACAGTATTCAGAGCGCACTTCCTTCGTCAATTCTGCCTGTTGGGGTTAGGTTTCATTAACCTATTTATTTTAAATAGAAAACAACATTGACTTTACTGAAAAATCGCTATTTGTAGGTGCAACTGCTTTGGTAGTAAAAACAAGCACTACTTTGCCATGAACCGTCTTTGACAATATCAAGTTAACTAACCTTGCATGCCACACCAAACATCGCGTATTCTGTCTAGCCTAACGAGTTATAAAACGTATACAGCTATACTGGAAGCAAACAAAGCTGTAATGGACTGGTGCAAGTTCAAAAATACCACAACCATCACCACGCCATTGAACAAAAAGTAAAAGTAAAGTTTGTTTTATTTAACGACGCCACTAGAGCACATTGATTTTTAATCTTATCATCGGCTATTGGACGTCAAACATATGGTCATTCTGACACTGTTTTTAGAGGAAACCCGCTGTCGCCACATAGGCTACTCTTCTTTACGACAGGCAGCAAGGGATCTTTTATTTGCGCTTCCCACAGGCAGGATAGCACAAACCATGGCCTTTGTTGAACCAGTTATGGATCACTGGTCGGTGCAAGTGGTTTACACCTACCCATTGAGCCTTGCGGAGCACTCACTCAGGGTTTGGAGTCGGTATCTGGATTAAAAATCCCATGCCACGACTAGGATCCGAACCCAGTACCTACCAGCCTGTAGACCGATGGCCTGCCACGACGCCACCGAGGCCGGTACCATTGAACAAAGCTAACACTCACATCGAGACAGGATGTATACTGCTCAGTGCTGTGGTAATATGTGTTTCGTCCACTTGCAAAGTATCAAGTTTGTTTTGTTTAGAGTACATGAATAATTGGCTATTGGGTGTCAAATATTGGGTAATATTGACATGTTCTTTTAAAACAACCATCCCACGGCATTTGATATGCCAGTCGTGGTGGTTTGGCTGGAATGAGAAATGGTCAAATGGGCCCAACGACGAGGATCGATCCTAGACCAACCGCGCACCAGGCGATTGCTTTACCATCAGGCTATGTCCCGTCCTCGACTTTGTAATTATGCTTAATCACATATGTCAACTGATGACGGTGGATGTGAAATACCATAACTTCTACAGTTTTGGAAATCTCATCTTCAAACTTTCCAGGATTATTGTCAAATACGTTAATGTAACAGAAAAAATACGTCAAAAATCGGAGGTTACATGATTTTAGCAAGGTCAGGTCAATGGTTGCAAATTTATAATTGTCTTTCTCATTTGTTTCATCATCTACAAAGATGAATACATATTTATAACGCTTTAAAATGATACAATTATAAGATCTCTAAGTCTTCTAGAAGAGAAATTATAACTATGGTCGTGAGGAATTAGTATGGTCACCTCAAACTTTGATTACCTATAATATCTAGAATGAAAGGTCAGAATGGAAAAAAACCCCAGAAAAAAGCACGGTAATACATGGTTTTGTACAGCCAGATATAGATACAATGCACTTTTCAAATCAAATTATTTATTCGCTCAGACCATATACATGGTACATGACGTAAAAATACAATAAATTGTAAGCAAGTAATGCTTTGATTTTTTAAATAAAAAAGGAGAACTTTATCGTATTTTCCTAACTCCCACTAGTAATGGCCTTGCACGTTCCTGGTTGCTTTATGCAGATGACATTATATATAGTGACTTGCTTTTTCTCCAGAATTTCTCTTTACCTATAGACAGACGTACGTTATACTCAAACTCCCGTATGTCTATTCGTGCAGCAAATTGTAGGTAAACTTACAAAACATACCGGGGTATGCATGGTATGACTGACAAGTTCAACAGGTACACCGAACGCAACTGATATTAAGAAGAAAAAAACCTGGCGGCGACCGCGAGTCATTCATACCTAAACATTCCGTATTTGTAACTAACAAAACAATTCTCTCTCTGCCCCGATAACAAAAACCATTTTGCGACTGAGTTTACAATCTGTACGATTTTTTTTATTACACAGACGTGTTCTTTATTATTAGCACTTTGTGTTAATGGGCAGTTTGAGCAGACGACAGGGATAGAAACGGTGCACAGTGTAAAGAAAAGTATCGTCTTGTCCAAGGCTAATTCGCCGCCATCAGGCTCAAGTTAAGACGGCCGGGATTAAACGACGTGTGCCGAATGACGTCATTAATCCAGGCAGGTGCCAGAGAAACATTGGGCTTAGTCCCGTCTTTTGTGATACACGAGTATTGTTTAACATACAAGATTCAGATATGTCAAAAGTTACCTTACCATATCTCGGTCTTAAAGGTACCTATTCCTAATTTAGGGGGCTTGATTTAGCTCATTGGTACAGCGCTCGCCTGATGCGCGATTGATCTAGGATCGATTCACGTCGGTGGGTCCATTGGGCTATTTCTCGTTCCAGCCTGTGCTCCACAACTTGTGTAACAAAGGCATGGTATGTACTATCCTGTCTGTAGGATGGTGCATATAAAAGTTCCATTGCTGCTAATCGAAAAGAGTAGCCCATGTAGTGGCGATAGCGGGTTTCCTCTCTCAATATTTGTATAGTTCTTAACCATATGTCCGACGCCATATAACCGTAAATAAAATGTGTTAAGTGCGTCGTTAAATTTCCTTTCCTTTTCTTTTCCTATTCCTAATTTAAACAATTTTAACGACAGGATGGTTGATCAGATTTAGGTAATATATACAGTCTGACAGACACACAGACAAACGATCACAAACACGCACACACACACATACATATACAGGCACAGCGAAAGCAAGTGAACATTGCGGGGTGGGGGGCTGACTAATAAATCAAGGGTACGCAGGACATGAACTGAATTGGTTTGACTTCTTGACGTCCAATGTGCTTTAGAGGCGTCGTTAAATAAAACAAACTTTACTTTGACTTCTTTCATAGCGTGATCGGCCTCGGTGGCGTCGTGGCAGGCCATCGGTCTACAGGCTGGTAGGTACTGGGTTCGGATCCCAGTCGAGGCATGGAATTTTTAATCCAGATACCGACTCCAAACCCTGAGTGAGTGCTCCGCAAAGCTCAATGGGTAGGTGTAAACGACTTGCACCGACCAGTGATCCATAACTGGTTCAACAAAGGCCATGATTTGTGCTATCCTGCCTGTGGGAAGCGCAAATAAAAGATCCCTTGCTGCCTGTCGTAAAAGAGTAGCCTATGTGGCGACAGCGGGTTTCCTCTAAAAAGAAATCTAAAAAAATCTGTGTGGTCCTTAACCATATGTCTGACGCCATATAACCGTAAATAAAATGTGTTGAGTGCGTCGTTAAATAAAACACTTCTTTCTTTCTTTCTTTCATAGCGTATTTTTAAGGAGTTTATGTGTATGCTCCTGTGGATTTAAAAAAACAACTAGATGTCTTCAAATGCAATTTCCTGCATTGTACAAGTAAAAATTATCATGACAAATGCAGGTAAATGCCAATAACACTTTTTTATTCAGAATTATTGGAGGAAAGCTAATGTCCTTTAGTCCCCTGCTCATCCGTGCTTGACACACACGTACACGTACGCACGCACACACGCATATATTATATACACACTGTAACTGTGGGCAGCAATGTGTCACCTCTGCTGTTAACAACTTAGCACCGCGAGTACCTGGCTAATAATTAAACATGAAGATGATCGCAACAATTCTGTCTCTTCCACTTTGTGCGATCCCCTGGAATGCGCTTATGCACGTGTGTTACGTGTTGAGTAATGTTTGTCCTGTCACTGGAACAACAGACAAATTGTTATGGACATGCGCGTGTCTTTCTGACAAGCTAATTTACGTTTTACGCATTTAGTAGTTACAAGAAGAATGCGATCGCGACAAAAATGTAGTCCTGCATACGCGCATTTGCACCTCATGCTCGTGGGTGGAAGAAAGATGATGACACTGAAACTGGGTGAGGTGAGGTGAGGTCATTAATAGATAGATCGCTTTAAGGTAACTTTGGGGAAGGGTGGAGTGTTGTTACCATGACTTAGCATTACTGGCTCGTGAATTCGCCTAAATAGTGTATTTAGCATTAAAAGTTGACGGTTGTTTTGTTTAACGACACCACTAGAGCACATTAATTTATTAATCATCTCGGCTATTGGATGTCAAACATTTGGTAATTGTACACGTAGTCTTAGAGGAGACCCCTACGTTGTTGTTTTACATCAGCAGCAAGGCTTCTTTTAGGTGTACTTTCCAACAGACATGACAACATATATCGCGACCTTTGACATACCAGTCGTGGGGTACTGGTTAACACGTGGGGAAAACCCAGTTAGAGAATGGGTCTGCCGAGGTGCACGAAACAGCATTTCTGTTGGTTATTAGATGATTGCAAACATATTCAGTATTCAAGTACAAGATACAGATTTCAACGTTAGTGTTTTGAGCCGGAGATTCGTCTAGGCTATGTTGCCATCCAATGGAAAACAATAACTACAACTAAAAAAAAAATCCAAAAAAAAATCAACAAACCAAAACGCCAACAAATAACCCTAACCAGATACTTATAAATGTGACTTAATTTCATAGGCAAACCCGGGGCCGAAGGAACAATATCTACAGTGTGCGTTGGCGGGAGTGGGGGGGGGGGGGGGGGTGCACAATCTGTAGTGGAGGGGGCACAGACTCTAGAGGGGAGAGAAGGGTAGGGGGCACAAGCCAGACTTTTATCTTTATTTACACAAAAAATATACCCCTCTCTCAATCTCCCCGATGTATAGCCTACGTCTGATGGGGGAGTGCATATTATTCAGAGGGAGTGCATATTATACATATAATATAGACTGGAGGAGTGTATATTACATGTATAATATGCACTGGGGGGGGGGGGGGGGTGTGCTTATTCTACGTATAATGTTGACTGGGGAGTGCAAATTCAGGGGAGTGCAAATTATATGTGACACCGTTTCCTACGTGCCTGAAACGTTGTATTTCACTTCCTTTTTATGCACTATATTCGAGACGATGGAAGGGGTCGAATTAACCATATTGTGTTAAGATACCAAATAACCGTGTTTTAAGATATACAGAGGTGTCGTTAATCCAATATTCATTTTCTTTTCTTTCCGAGGCATGGGTGACACGAGGTTTGAACGTATAATTTATTAACGAATAGTTCATAAGTTAATTCTTAGCAGTCAGATCAAAATCTAGAAGCCATTTTAAAGAAACAAAACCAAAAAAAAAGTGAGAAAATCTTTTGTATTTTTTAAACAGCTGCAGATGCACACAGTGCTATTAAATAACATTCGTCGATGGGTCGAAGTGTGCTGCTTGGCAAAGCACCCGGACAGGCAAGCTGTTACCCACATATACGCGAACATTAAAGTTAATGGCTACGTCCCACAAATCCAAATTGCGTGCCGCCCAGTTAATCTTTCACGCTTGTGATATACAATGAAAAGTTTGTCTCTAGGTTGGGCGCATGGCGACACGTCTTGTCGGATCTCTTTGACCGAGTTACCTTCTACATTGTATGAGTATTTCAGTCGACTCTTATATTAATATTGTTTAATTCATCTTGTGGTTGAAGTTTAGGCTACACAATGTTTTCTATTAAATAAACGATGCAATTCGAGTCAGAAGCGGTGTTTCGGATCACAGAGATGTACTGCATTTAAGATAACTTCATGTTTGTAGCCATAGTTGTCGCACTTTTACTTTAAAGGCATATTACCACGGAGTTGGGGACATTATTCATCTAACAATGGATTTTAAATGAAAATTACATTCATTTGGGATACAAAATATAACTATTGTATCACTCAAAACGATTTAATTAAACTACGATGGAGAAAAAATCCATTTTCAACACTAGGTAATTTTCATTTTTGAATCTTGGAACTCTTCCATGAGAAGTTTATAAAACGAGTTGTGGCCATCTTGGTGACATCGCATTTTAAATTGGTAATGGTCATACCACAATTCTAAATTGACCCCCTCATATCCCCACACCTCCCATTCCCCTACCCCTTCCCGCCCCGGAGTTGGTCACTGGCGAAGTCAGAGGTCAAATCCGAGGTGGGCGTGCCTGAACCTTTGTGGATATGGGCACGTAAAAAGAGTTCCTATCCTATCCTATCGCATTTTAAAATGGGAACTCGTCGATTTGTGTGGATCGAGTGTAAAGTAAATATTCTGCTAACCACCGAACACAACACATTCGTACAATTAAAAATATATATTTCTGACTTGTAATCCTTTTTTTGTTGTGAAAGCAAATAAATGCTGCCATTTTTTGTTTGTTAGTAGTAATATCACCGAGCAGAATATAACAACGAATTAAGCTGGCAAACAATTCAAGCAGACACGAGTGGCGACTATCTAACTACCGGACCTGAACAGCTTTAGGTACTTTTAAAAAAAAAAATCCTTAGCCATTGTGAATACTAATATATCACTGGCGTAGGTAGCGGGGTGGGGTGGGGTGGGGGGGGGGGGGGCACGTTTCTTGATCCAGTAGCAGCATATGTATATGTATGTATTAATGTATGGATATCTATATATTGTATGTATGTCGAGGTTGACTGTTACATACATAGATATTAACGCACCGGCGCAGGGGATAATTAAATCCTTTCTGGCCTCACAAATTGTCCCATGTCGTTGCTGGGACTCGAACCTGTGGCACCGAATCTCCCGCACATTTCTAACCACGATGCGCTCTGAGCTATCGAGGCATCCATAAAAAGGATGCTCTTTAACTCAGTCACATGTAAACAACGAAATATGGCATTTGCATCTGTAGATTTTATTCACAATGATTTTAATTCCACAATTGGTAGACATTTTAAAAGCTGATTCATATTGTACAGAACGTGCACAGCGGTACGATTGATGTGTTGATTGATTGATTGATTGATGTTTCATACCATAACAATTTTTTATCGGGTTAAATTAATTTTAAAGTGTATGGTTCGATAAAACTACATTTCTATATCTTTTTATATATATAAATTATACATGAAATGTTTTGTTTGTACCTTTTTGGGGACCTACGTTTGAGTCGATATTTGGTTAACTCGATATTTTTTTAGTGTGGTCCCCCACAATATCGACACAACGGTGCTCGACTGTAACTGTAAATATGGCATTTGCATCTATATATTTTATTCAGCAGAATGAGACGAATTAAAAAAGGAAAAAAACTGAAAGTGAATGAATTAGAAAGTTATAGCAATACTAATAATAGTTTGTAAGGTGCTTAATATCGTTTCTATATTATACATGTATAAATGGGAAATAAAACTATTTTTAGATTGAAGAAAGTTAGGGTAATAAAGAGAATATTATGTTTATTCATTCGGTATCGGTTATCAAGTTTATGTTACTCGTGAAACAATTTTCACGTGTCATTCGCTAGTAAAAATTATTTCACTCTGAATGTAAACTATTTAATAATAACTTATAACTCGTTTATTATCGTTAAGTATTTGCGTTGAGTAATAACTCCGTTTGTGAAAATGGGGCGCATTCATCAGTACAGTTTGCTGCCATAAGTAAACACTTGACAAAATGGCTGTCGTGTACTATTTGACCTACATTTATTGCAACAAGTAATCATTTAAACATCGCAGGTAACACGTATTTGCTCGCCTATCATCGTCATGGGTTATATAAGTCACATTTAAATGCGACTGTTTGTGTCGGCCAAGCGTTATGTTTGTTCGCCGAACGTTCCGAGTTTCGTCACTTCGCTAGGTCTCTGTCGAGAGTTACAATATAGTTGGTCATGTTTTCGTGCGTATTCTTCTCAAAGTTTCTAAACATCGTAAGCATGAGCGTAGACTGGGGAAAGGGAGGGTCGAACGACCCCCTCCCCCAGTTGAAAGTAAAACAGTTTCATCAGGCTATACATACATGTAGGTGTCCAGACAAATATTAGGCGTAGACAAAAAGAGTCCGTTAGGTTCATATTCGCCCCCACTCACCCACCCCAATCCTCTAGGTCCAAATGTAATAATTATTACAATGAACAACAGTACGAACCATTAAAGTTATTCGTTACAATTACAATCGCAAATATCATGAATATCTATCATTTTGCAATGTACATGTATTACTTTAAAGTTATTACAGCAGGCCCGTAGGACTGATTTTCAAAGGGGTGGGGGGCGCTCATTTTTATGGTTGTATAAAATGTGTTGTGCGAAACCGCTAGCGCGAAGCCCCAAAAATAAAAACTGGCGAAAAAAGTGTCCCCCCCCCCCCCCCCCCCCCCCCCCCCCCCCGGCTCCTACGGGCCCGTTACATAAGCCTCTGTGTTTAACATTTTAACTGCATCGATTTAAATCTCTGGGTATTGCGGTTTCGTTACTTATAAAACTTGATCTCCTGGCATGCAAATTCCTGCTTTCTACAAGTACAATTCATAAAGTTAAATGCGAGTAAATGCATTTTTATTGTGTATGATTCTTGAATACAAGTACGTGTATACGCCGACTATATTAACACCACGGTCATGTTACTTGCAAATTGCTGGATCAAATGAAATCATTGCTTGCAAAGAACAATTGTATGATCTAATCAAATAATTCGTAACAATTACAATCGACACAGGATGTTGTAACAGTCGTAGCGACTCATCTTGCTACATACCTAGATACAACGACACCGGCCTCGCTGGCGTAGTGGTTAAGCCATCTGACTACAGGCTGGTAGGTACAGGGTTCGCAGCCCGGTACCGGCTCCAACCCACGGCTCATTGGGTAGATGTAAGGCCACTACACCCTCCTCTCTCTCTCTCTCTCTCTCTCTCTCTCTCTCTCTCTCTCTCTCTCTCTCTCTCTCTCTCTCTCTCTCTCACTAACCACTAACAACTGTCCTGGAAAGACAGCTCAGGTGTGTGTGCCCAGGATAGTGTGCTTGAACCTTAATTGGATATAAGCACGAACATAAGTTGGAATGAATGATACAACGACTGAACTACAATAAAAACAATACCTTTTTAAATAAATACGTTAAAGCTATAACTGATAATTGAGCAATCATAGACATATATCAAAAATATATATCGTGGGTGGAGAATTACAAGCTTATATGTGCACAAAACCTCATTTTGAGAAATCACCACTTGAAGTTTGGAGTTACCATATCTGAGTCATAGAAAGGTCTTTGCAATAGTTTTAATATAACAACTGTGTCTTACAATACCATATTCTAGGACTGTTTACTATGTAGATGATTTTATTTTCTATCAAATAGGATTGATAACTTATTTTTGGAAAAATTGCAGATAGAACCGTATAATTCTCAGGCCACGATATGTCAACCCGTTAATGAGTGTCGTAAACAACATGAAAGTCGTATGAAATAGTAAATGTAATTTGTCGTTAGAACGCCGCAATTTAAATGATGCGCTTTCATATAATAAATAGTTTCTGCAGTGCTAACCGTATACGAACTTCTATGAATATGAATAATGGTAAATACCCCAAAATGTAAGACATTAATACAAGTTAAAGTTTTTGTTTAACCACACCACTGGAGCACATTGATTTATTGATCATCGGCTATTGGATGTCAAACATTTGGTAATTTGGTCTTAGAGAGAAAAAAAAAAACCACAACATTTTTCCATTAGAAGCAAGGAATCTTTTATATGCACCATCTATACCACGGCCTTTGATATACCAGTCGTGGTGCACTGGCTGGGACGAAAACTAGCCGAATGGGCCAACCGACGGGGATCGATCCTAGACCGACCGCGCGTCGAGCGAGCGCTTTAACACTGGGCTACGTCCCGCCCCCATATACAAAGATGCAGCGTGTGCGTGCGGTCCGACTGTTCCGTCTGCCGCTTGCGTTTTGGGTACTTACACCACATACGATTATTTCATTGCGGCTGGTCTCATACGTTTTGCTGACACACGCATTGCACGCATCCAACCGGCCTCGGTGGCGTAGTGGTTAGGCCATCGGTCTACAGGCTGGTAGGTACTGGGTTCGGATCCCAGTCGAGGCATGGGATTTTTA
This sequence comes from Gigantopelta aegis, assembly GCF_016097555.1. Lineage (NCBI taxonomy): Eukaryota > Metazoa > Mollusca > Gastropoda > Neomphalida > Peltospiridae > Gigantopelta > Gigantopelta aegis. The sequence continues at coordinate 9,763,988 of NC_054708.1, read as the reverse complement.
ATCCAAATACCGACTCCAAACCCTGAGTGAGTGCGCCGCAAGGCTCAATGGGTAGGTGTAAACCACTTGCACCGACCAGTGATTCATAACTGGTTCAACAAAGGCCATGGTTTGTCCTATCTTGCCTGTGGGAAGCGTAAATAAAAGATCCCTTGCTGCTAATCGGAAAGAGTAGCCCATGTAGTGGCGACAGCGTGTTTCCTCTAAAAAATCTGTGTGGTCCTTAACCATATGTCTGACGCCATATAACCGTAAATAAAATGTGTTGAGTGCATCGTTAAATAAAACATTTCTTTTTGCACGCATCCAATCTAAAAACTTTCATTAAAACTAATGTATTTCAAAAAAAAAATCTTAAACCGGACCGCACGCACGCACCGCTTCCAGTCTATATGCGCCTTTAAAGTCGCGGTCGCAATATCCGGTGTCCCGTACCAGGCACTGACTATGAATTGTCACATGGTCATCATGCTGCTATATAGGACATTCTTATGACTGGAAAATGTTTCAACCCCATTGAGCCTGAAGGATTTCGTGTTTTTATTTGGTTGCATTATTTTCATGCATATCCACTTTATGGTGATGTATAATCACACATGTACCTACTTTATGTCATGTGTGGAGTTAATATAACTCTCTTGACGTGTCGAAACAGTGTTACAAAGTTCGTTTGCGTCAAAAGGAAACAGGTGAATTGGTACGAATAAAGTTATGATTCATATAAAAACATATTATTCATTTTTAAACCCATACCAACTGAAACACAAAAGTTTGAAAAAAACACTTGAAAACATTTAGTGTAAATAAAAAAGTTTCTTGCCATCAAATTGCATAGATTAAATCTTGGGGTGGGACGTAGCCCAGTCATAAAGCGGTCGGTCTAGAATCGATCCCTGTCTGTGGTATATCAAAGGATGTGATATGTGCTACCATGTCTGTGGTATGATGCATATAAAAGCTCCCATGCTACTAATGAGGAAAAATGTAATGGACTTCCTCTCTATGTCAAAATTACCAAATGTTTCACATCTAATAGCCGATGATTAATAAATCAATGTGCTCTAGTGGTGTCGGGAAACAAAACAAAAAAACCCACCTTTTTATTATTCATTATGGACTTACATACCAATTCATCGGTTCCCTTTTGACGCAAGCAGACTAGTTATACGAATTATGCTATTATATACTCTTCAAAAAAGGTAGGGGAATTCTACTAAGAATTTACAATTGCCAAAATTGTAAGGTATATCAGCTGTGGGGAATGGTTATGTGATAATAGTGAATTAATTGGGCAAACATTACAACCGGTAGTTCAGTATTACAGCAGGTTTTATGACCACCAAAGATCTTGAAGGACGACTGGGGTCAGAGTGAAATTTGAAAATTGACATTTTTTTATCAGTAAATCGCAAATTCAAATAATAAAAATGACTAAAAACAAAATAATAACTTGAATAACAACTGTATGAGCAACAGAAATGAAAAAGATTGACATAAATAATGTTCCACAGTGATCAATGGTTGTCAAAATCGAGAATGACACCCCACACACGTGTACGGGGCAACTACGTGATGCACGTGCAAACTATAAAATGTGTTTCGGTGTGTTGATAAACAAACCTGAACGTTCTTTACTAGGATGTCTCTGGTCAAAACGTATGTTCGGTCTAATAGTTGATATTAATATTAATATTTCAGGTTCCCCTACTGTTTTTTGAAGAGTATTATGCTTGAGTTGTAGAAATTAGGTTAAGAGTTATGCTACGCTCAGACTGTCAACTGTCACGACAAAGCTGGTCAACTCGACGGTTGCGTTGTAATTTCCCCAACTCCCGACTTACGACGGACACAGGTGCGCTCGACAAACGAGTCGTAAGGGCGCTCAGACTACCAGTAACAACTGGACAGTCGTAGAAGTCGTAAGGGCGCTCAGACTACCAGTAACAACTGGACAGTCGTAGAAGTCGTAAGATCGACGAGTTGGCCAACTCCGTCGTGACAGTTGGTAGTCTTAGAATAGCATTTGTAATACTTCCTCCACATCTTTCCATTCACTGTATTCGTCATCTTGTTTTCCTTTTCTTTCTTCGTATTTTTGTTTCATGTTTGCTTTTCTCCTCCGTGTTTTTCTTCCTCTTTATCTTCGTCTCTTTTTTCTTCTTCTTTCTTTCTTCATTCTTCCTCCGTCGTTGTCTTTGTTTTGGGTTTTTTGTGGGGTTTTTCAACTGTAATGCTGCTCACAAACGTACGCACACAGATATACATATACACACGGACTCTCCGTCTGTATGTCTATCCGTCTCTCTGTCTGTGTGTGTGCGCGTATGTGTGTGTGTGTGTTTGTGTGTGTGTGTGTGTGTGTGTGTGTGTGTTCTCCAACCCCTTTCTCTCTATCCATCGTTCCCAGCAGGCTTACAAAAACAAATCCCTTCTGTATTCCAGATGTGAAATGTCTTAATAATGTTATTATTATTTTTCTTTTACGCAAGCTGTGGAAGGAGGAGGCAATTTTTATGTTTTTTATATGTGCAGAATATTTCCTATTTTCAAGTGAAGCATGCTGAAGTGCTTGTTAATTCTCAAACCATTGACCTTTTCGTCTGATCGTAGTTTAACCTTTGACCCAGAGCCAGAACATTGTAGTGAAATCAGCAAAGCGTGACAACATAAAGTTGAGGTTACCAACCCGTGTGGTTGGGTTTATTAAGTGGCCGAAGAACACGAGGAAAAGTCATTTGCCAATAATAGTTTTTTCATATATTGGTTTACTTAGTTAAAATTATAAAAAGTACAACAGATAATGTAGGCTATTTCTTGTTTCAACCAGTGTACCACGACTGGTATATCAAAATATCAAAGGCCGTGGTATGTGCTATCTTGTCTGTGGAATGGTGCATATAAAATTCTTTGCTACTAATGAAAAAATGTAGCGGGCTTCCTCTCTATGATTATAGGTAAAAATTACCAAATGTTTCACATCCAACAGCCGATGATAAATCAATGTGTTCTACTGGTGTCGTAAAAACCCCCACCTGTAGTTAATGTAGGCTACTGATACACACCAACGATTACGCGTAACCGCAGAAGGATTTCGCGTAAACCGCGTAACCACTAATTTTGATAACCGTTACAAAACGACTACGCACAGTCTTCAATTCTGATTACTGTTTCAGAACGGTTATGAGTAATTCTCAATTTTGATTATTGTGTTACAGAAGGAAAAAAAGTAAGGTATTTAGTTCGTATATCTAAAAATAAAAATATTTATTTAGATATATACATAAAGAATAATACATGAGTTGTTTTAAAATGTATTTAACGAGCGAAAGTGTGTTAACAGCCATACATTATGTAACCAAAAATAACGCATGGTGTTCTCACCAACGGGTGTGTACAAAAAAGAAATAGTGGTTTGTTTTAATACCGGCCTCGGTGGTGCTGTGGTTAAGCCATCGGATATAAGGCTGGTAGGTACAGGGTTCACAGCCCGGTACCGGCTCCCACCCAGAGCGAGTTTTAACGACTCAGTGGGTGTGAGATCTGTAAGACCACTACACTCTCTTCTCTCTCACTAACCACTGACTAGTAACAACTAGTTCATTGTCCTGGACAGACAGCCCAGATAGCTGAGGTGTGTGCTGGAATTTTAATTCGATACAAGCACGAAAATAAGTTGAAATGAAATAAAATGTTGTTTTGACTAAAACGTGTATCATTCGTAGTTGGAAGACAGATTTTCAAAGTTATTACAAAAAAAAATCCGCATTCGATTCAGTTAATTGCGAAGAATAACACTGTCGGAAGTTTTTATTTGTTTAACGACACCACTAGAGCACATTGATTAATTAACCATCGACTGTTGGTAATTCTAACTTGATAGACTTCAGAGAAAAACCGTTGCAGTTTTTAATTAGCAGCAAGGGATCTTTTTTAATATGCACTTTCCCACAAACCGGATTGGGTTTGAAGGGTCCCTTCATCTTTCACATGTGAACATTTTAGGATGTTTAAAATATTTCTTGTATACGCATAATGTTTTAATAGAGATTAATGAAACAAATGCTAGTATTTTGTGATGGTATTGCAATATTTATAAAATCTACTGAACTAGGGCCTTCACGAGTCCAAAATATTGGACTCGGGTACTTGTGGGTCAAACTCGATGATAATGAGACTAAGAGTTAAAGTAAAATTGCATTATGCATCTTAATTCCAGCCCAATCATGCCATTGTATTGCATTTAGAAACCGGTTGAAGTGTTCAGTTTTGTGGTGAAAGGACGGCCAGTGTAAAAAGAGAAACCAGCGCATGATCATATAACCATTGTGTAACTTATATTGCTGATTATTTACTGCTGAAATTATTGTCCTGCATTATCCATTGTATTATAGTTGATCATTATATTCCACCTTGTAGAGGTACTCGAGTCCTGTTAACGGATTCGACTCTTGCTAGACTCTCCCCGTACCCGAGTACTCAAGGAGACCCTTGGACATGTTAATAAGGGTGTATGTACGCCACCTCAGCCCGCCATTATAACAAACGACCCGTCTGTACTCATCGGGTAACAAAAAAAAAAACCCATCACCCCCATTACCCCCCCCCCCCCCCCCCCTCCCCCACCCCCCAACCATATCGCTCTGGACAGAAAATTTAAAACCAGTGGGACATTTTCCTTTGTCGCCAGTTGTTTGTATTTAATTTTTCGAGCAGTCTCGCTACATAAATATTACAGCAATGTGACTATGCAACAAAAAAAGGCGGTGACGTGGAATAGCTGACAAATTCATAAAACAGCGCCTTGTCAATCAGCCCGACACTAGATCACTGCAGGCGATCCACACACAACGTACAATGGTGACATTGGACAGAGGATGTATGGTCCAAACACTGACGTGCCAGTAAAACATTAATAGGAGGTCCCGACACAATGCATTTCAGTAGGGTGGATGAATATCGTCAAGGGCGGAACCCAGGGTTTTCTTGGAAGGGGTTGAGACTGAAAAAAGGATACTTCGGAAAGGTTTTGGATTTTGTAGGTTTTAAAAACAAAATTGCTTTAATATTCGTTTATTTGTTTGCTGTTGTTATTGTCTTTTGTGAGTTTGTTTATTTTCGTTTGTTTTGATTGCTATTTATTGCTTTGTCTACACTAATCGATCTTATCCCTAAGATCACCTTAAGTACATACGGTATAAGATCGCTTCGTGGAACGGGGCCCAGGTCTTGACGACAATATATGGTTCCAACTCCGTATGTAGGAGAACTACCACTTTAAAAGCGAGCGTCAATACAGGCGCAGAACCTTTTTCCAACTCCCGTAAATACACGGGCATCTGAAAGGGAACACGTATGTGCATAGAACAATATTTCAAGCAAGTATTTCACAGAAATATTGTTAAAATTGTTTTCAGGGCGAAGTACGTTTACGTTTCAGCCAGAAGCACTATACCATGTTTTAGAGGACTAAATTCCTGTAACGAATAGTATTAAGGCCTTTTTCCTTGTGCGCGTTTTTCTTGGGGTTTTTTTAACGGCTTGGGGGCAGGCAAGACTACTGCGAATTGCGCTGCTATTTTGTAAACACTGCTATTGATATTCACAGAATCGATGTTTTCGTGCGTTCTTTTTTCCGTGTTTCGCGCCCGCACCACGCCAAAACTGGTGCGCATGAAAAACGGCTCTTAGTTAACAATCAGCCTACAACAAATGGACCAGCCAGCATGACGAAATGAGAGTTAAAGACATGGTTTAAGAAAGAAAGAAAGAAATGTTTGATTTAACGACGCACTCAACACATTTTATTTACGGTTATATGGCGTCAGACATATGGTTAAAGACCACACAGATTTTTGAGAGGAAATCCGCTGTCGCCACTACATGGGCTACTCTTTCCGATTAGCAGCAAGGGATCTTTTATTTGTGCTTCCCACAGGCAGGATAGCACAAACCATGGCCTTTGTTGAACCAGTTATGGATCATTGGTCGGTGTAAGTGGTTTACACCTACCCATTGAGCCTTGCGGAGCGCTCACTCAGGGTTTGGAGTCGGTATCTGGATTAAAAATCCCATACCTCGACTGGGATCGGAACCCAGTACCTACCTGCCTGTAGACCGATGGCCTAACCACTACGCCACCGAGGCCGGTGGTTTAAGAAATGAACATATGGTCTACGGACTCATAAACGAAAAAACAAAAGTCATAATTATTATGCAGTGGTATAACATATAATATTATTGGACAATGTTACGCAAGCTTACAAGCCAATGACTTTGTCGGTACTAAATATGACGTCATCACTATTTTATAATACATGTATTGATGGATATCAAAAGTGAAAACTTTTAGAAAAAAAAATAGCTGACATACCAAATAGAATAACAAACTCGGTACTAGTTATTATCAAATGTAGCCTATATTACTCATGAAAGAATTTCCATTTGCCACTTACTAAAGCTCGAGACAAGTAAACATTATTTCACTCAGGACATACATTTGATAGTAAGTGATAACTCGTTTATTATCCTCTGTGTAGGCCTGCCTGGCCTCGCTAACCGCTAACCGTGTGACGACGCGTTTATTATCCTCTGTGTAGCCTACCTGGCCTGGCTAACCGTGTGACGACGCGTTTATTATCCTCTGTGTAGCCTACCTGGCCTGGCTAACCGTGTGACGACGCGTTTATTATCCTCTGTGTAGGCCTACCTGGCCTGGCTAACCGTGTGACGACGCGTTTATTATCCTCTGTGTAGGCCTACCTGGCCTCGCTAACCGTGTGACGACGCGTTTATTATCCTCTGTGTAGGCCTACCTGGCCTCGCTAACCGTGTGACGACGCGTTTATTATCCTCTGTGTAGGCCTACCTGGCCTCGCTAACCGTGTGACGACGCGTTTTAAATTTACAATGATTTCAACAAAGAAAGGGCTGGAACTGATTTTCAACCATATGGAATGTAATAAATATGCAAATTAGTTCATGGTGGGGCATGATGAATGTGCAAATTAAATAGATCACACTAGGTCATGAATTCGTTTTATGTCCATCCAGGCCCGTACCCAGTGGGGGCGGGGTCAACTGTCGACCTCAATTTTTTTTAATGCAATTTTTTGATTGAAGAAAGTGTGTGTGTGTGGGGGGGGGGGGGGGGGGGGGGGGTGTTCAAAGGGGAGAATATTAAAATGTTCTAATTTATTAAAGCCCCCCCTCCCATAGTTTAGACTAGCTATGGCCCTTCACATGTTCTATATAGTCTTGGTATGTAGGAGGGAAAAAAGTATGTTTTGTTTAACGATACCAATAGAGCACATTGATTCATTAAAAATCATCAGCTATTGGATGTCAAACATTTGGTAATTCTGACATATAGTCTTAGGAAGGAAACCCGCTACATTTTTCCATTAGTAGCAAGGGATCTTTTATATGCTTCATATCATAGACAAGATAGCACATACCACGGCCTTTGGTATACCAGTTGTCGTGCACTGACTGGAACGAGTATGTAAGAGAAAGAATCATTCACAGAACAATATCTGAAGTGTGTGTGTGTGGTGGTGGTGGGGGGGGGGGTCAATCTCTAGTGGAGGGGAGCATACCTTTTAGTAAGGGACACAAGCCATATTTTTTTATCTTTATTTATAGAGTAGGACAAAAAAAACCTGTACATGTTCGTTCCACCCCCACCCCCACCCGGTTCCTACTGGCTTGTAAATAATATCTTAAAAAATCGTTGGTGTATAGCAGTAGCCTACATTAAATGCAGTTGGTTTTGTTTGACGACACCACTAGAGCACATTTATTTATTTATCATCGGCAACTGGATGTCAGACATTTAGCAATTCTGACAGTTAAGTCTTAGAGAGGAAATCCCTACATTTCATGTGACACCCAATAGCCGATGTGTATTTTTGTGCTGGGGTGTTCCATTCGTTCATTTACCCTGCATTTTTCCATTAGTAGCAAAAGATCTTTTATGTGCAACATCCCCGACAGGATAGCATATACCACGGTCTTTAATATACCAGTCGTTGTGCACTGGCTGGAACATAAAATAGCCCAATGGGCCACCGAAGAGGATCGATCCTAGACCGACCGCGGATCAGGCGAGCGTTTTACCACTGGGCTACGTCCCACCTCTTCATGAGTCCATCGACGGGGATCGATCCCAGACTGACCGCAGATCAGGCGAGCACTTTACCACTGGGCTACGACCTGCCCCGTAAATTGTATCTCTTCACGCAACGGAGATAAAGAGAACGGTTTTTTTGTGTGTTTTTGTTGTTTTGTTTTTTTGGTGTTGTTTTTTACAAAACTGTGACATTCTCTCGTCTGCTTTGTAACTACTGTCTTCTGATTGATCACTTATTGTGAACATTATTACTCAAATGCTTGCAAAATGACGCGTAACAAGAGCAATATTTTGTCTTTTTGTCTGGATGTACACGAATGCATTTTCCAATTATTTTATTTCCAACATAATCAACGACTGACGTGGATGTATTTTGAGACGTGTTTGGACGGGTAGGCACTCGTGCTGCCGATACACATACATAATTAACAGATTCAGCTGATTACCAGACCAGCGCTCGTTAGAAAACCTTTATCTCGCATCGGTAATTGAGAGAAGTCGTTCAGATTCTGTTATCGCAAAAAACCCTATAAATAAACACCCTTAAAACAACATGCTCTTCGTCTCGCTCGCTCGCTCGCTCTCTCTCTCTCTCTCTCTCTCTCTCTCTCTCTCTCTCTCTCTCTCTCTCTCTCTCTCTCTCTCTCTCTCTGTGTGTGTGTGTGTGTGTGTGTGTGTCTCTCTCTCTCTCTCTCTCTCTCTCTCTCTCTCTCTCTCTCTCTCTCTCTCTCTCTCTCTCTGTGTGTGTGTGTGTGTCTCTCTCTCTCTGTGTCTCTCTCTCTAAGACTATATGTCGAAATTACCGAATGTTTGACATCCAATAGCCGATGCTTAATAAATCAATGTGCTCTAGTGGTGTCGTTAAACAAAACAAACGTCTTTATCAGATATTAAAACACTATACTACTAGTCTACTACTACTAATAGCAATTATTCGGATTATAGCTAGGCCTATGTAGAACAATGTCTTTTATACGAGTGAAATATATATTATCATAAAGGATAACATTTATCCACAATAATATTATTATATAATGTTTTTTGATGTGACTCTCGTCATACCACAACGTCACCTCGGAGTGATTACCCATCTAAAGTAGGTCTACTGGGGGTGATTAAACCCAAAAGGTAGGCCTAATATATGTTTTTCTAACCTCTAAACTATTGTTGACATAATTTGCCATATGCTTAGCTACTAAGCCTTCGGCAGTTAGTAATACATGTATATACACTTATCACCAGCAGGCACATTATTGAAATGCATTACAATTGGAGAAATTGGTTTATAAAGCTCGTCCCGGTAATCAGAATATAATGGGCATTCCACCATGAAATGCCTTTCATCTTCTAAGGTATGCATATTATATGGGTTTTTTATAAAATGGGCAAACACGTTGTCTACCAGTATTTGAATATCTTCGCTTTATAACCATTTTCTAGCAACATAGAAAAATGTTTGTTTGTTTGGGGGTTTTTTGTTGGGTTTTTTTGTGTTGTTGTTGTACTTCTTCTTTTGGTTAGCTATTGACCTCTACACATAAACTCATGACGTCATATCCAAAATCAATACTCGTAATCGTTTCCGTAATCCTTGATCTGCATAAGATCTCAATTTTCAACATAAAGGCGTTTTTGAGACGTCCGTGCAACGTTTAAACATAGAGAAAATTAAAATACTTCTATGGCGTCCAACCAAAATAAATGTGGTAAATACATGCAAACAAAACAACAAGAAGCAACATTTGTAAAGGGAAACAATTTTATAACATACTGGTATATTCCCAGTGCTTCGTTAAGTAATATTGTTTAAACTGACATTTCAAGGCCAACTACGTATAGTCCGTCTCACGGGGAACGCATTTTTTTTTATACTATGGAATTTACTACAAGTTATTTTTATTTTTGAGCCGATTGTTTTCTGAATTGCCCACACAAAAAATAGTATATCTTTGTTATTTGCAAAACATTTTTACTTTTTTTTTTACGTCGAACTAAATTGAAATTATTTACAAAACAAAACCCCACCCAACATTTTTGTAGAAGGATGGAACGGACTATAGTAACAATAACTGGTGAGCTGTGACATTAAAACAATCACGTGTTACTTGGAATGGATAACACAACGCACCTGCAGATTCCGCAGGTTTGCTCCATCGGAATTGCGCACGGTGGACCGGAAAACAAATTAATTTCGAGACCTGATGCCTAGCATGACGTAATGTGCGATCGCATCACGTTTTTAATCTAGCAGACGATGCCTAAATCAGTATTAGAAATACATTATTAAGCAGGCATTACGACGAGCACGTCAATGCTTTTTTTGTTCATCTTCAAAGTTCGATCAGCATTTATTACGTTTGCGAACGAAGACAATCAGCTTCTATTGTGTTATTAATGGCGGTAACCATGCGTACAGTCTGCAAACTTGGCGCATCTTTCATTTCAATTGAACGTGACAGTTTATCAATAACAGCTGGGCTTCGCTTGGTTAAAATAACATTTTCTATACACATTTCTACTATCAAATGATTATCAAATGACGAAGGAGCCGGATATGGGGTAAGGGTGGTATTTGCCTCCAGTACATGTTTTGTTAAAATACCATTTTCTACACACATTTGAACTATCAAATGATTACAAATTGACGTAGAAGCCACAGGCGAATAACTAGGGGTTGGGGATTTACCTCAGGACATGTTTTGTTAAAATACCATTTTCTACACATATTTGAACTATCAATTGATTACCAAATGACGTAGAAACTGGACGGGGGTAAGGGTGGTATTTATCCCCAATACATTTGATCTTTATAAGTGGATTTTGTTGTTGTTCAATCATCAACGATCGCGTAAATAAAACGGTGTATTGAGACCTCGACATCCTCCCTAGCCCTCAACTCAACGCCTTGTTGCAGTATATATAATATATAATGTATACTGGTGGAAAAAATAATAACGGGTCACACCAACACGTAACAGCAGAGAGTGATTACAACCAAAACTCATCCATAGGAAGGAAATGTTTTTATTTAACGACGCATTCAACAACTTTTAATTACGGTTATATGGTGTCAGACATATGGTTAAGGACCACACAGATATTGAGAGATTGAGAGAGGAAACCCGCTGTTGCCACTTCATGGGCTACACGCACTAGTTACGGCTAGTTGTTAACCATTACGGCGTTGTTTTTCGCTATTAAACCCATTTTTTCACAAATAAAATTGCACTTTACTTACATTTTATTATTTAGAATACACATTTCCATTCACCTGAAGTGCTTTTTGGTAATCCTGGTAATCCTGATGTTTGTAAAACCACGAAATGCATTTTTTGTATTTCTTAAAATGCCGCGCGCACTCGAGAAAAAACCGTTAAGCAAGCGAGGTCCAATCTATTTTTAGAGGGAATCTTCCTGTGTCAACGTCACAGACGTTGGTATACCACGTGACCGTTATCATTTTGGTTCGGTTTGTTTTCTCGTGCACGGTTCGCGCAATCAACATCCGATTTGATGTCGTTTGCTTGTTGTTCATTTGTGAGATATTTCTTCACAGTTCGTGAACATTTTCAGTAACAATAAAGTTCAGACAAGTAAGTGTCTCAATACAAAACGTTACAAACCCTTAAAACAAATAATTTTGCTAAGTCCTACGATATCTGGAGAGGGGATACAACCAGGACAGAACAGTTGGAACATGTCCAGGAGAGGTGAAAGGAACGCACCCCAAGTCTGTGAAATTTGTCGTGACGTAGGCATTGTTGTGCTTCGAGCGACATCTACCGTGACATCAGAATACTAACTTTCAAAATTATTTCAAGCAATTGGGACATGGGGATTCCCATGGTATTTATCGATATAAAACCTGCTTTTTCACTCCATTTGATAAAAACGTGATCTAAGTGTGTTACAGGTTTGTAGATTAACCAAATTATCATTTATTTTCGCTGGATGGAACTAGGCTGTGCGGCTTTAAGGAGTGGTACAACGTTTTATGAAATATTAGTTAATGATTGGTGTGCAAATTATCGTTCGGTTGGGTCTTTAGAGACACATCGATAACGTGCACCCCAGGTATCAATCGACTTCAGTTGCTTGTGTCAATATTCTACATGGATTTTTCATTAAACGAACCATATCCCAATTCTCTCCGATGCCGCCGGAGCGACCAAGTGTGAACGTAGTGGCGTCCAGACAAGTGATTCTCATTAACCCGGGATCCAGTGGTCGGTCTCTAAATCATTAAGCGACAGGTGCGACACCGAACAGCACTTACACACACCTTTTCTCTCATTACTGGACACCGCTAACACAGCCGCACGTGCACGGCAGTTACAACAGTAATCTTGTTGTGCTGAGGTCCATTTTAGCGGGCGGATTGTGAATGGGCAAGAGTGTAAGGAAAGACGAGGGAAATGTGTGACTGAAAAAAAGCAATTGCGAGAGCGAGAGGTGGGGAAGGAGTGAGTTAGAGTGGGGATATACACACACACACACACACACACACACACACACACACACATACACACACACACACAGAGAGAGAGAAGGGGGAGAGTAAAGTAAAGTTTGTTTTATTTAACGACGCCACTAGAGCACATTGATTTTTTTATCTTATCATCGACTATTGGACGTCAAACATATGGTCATTCTGACACTGTTTTTAAGAGGAAACCCGCTGTCGCCACATAGGCTACTCTTTTTACGACAGGCAGCAAGGGATCTTTTATTTGCGCTTCCCACAGGCAGGATAGCACAAACCATGGCCTTTGTTGTACCAGTTATGGATCACTGGTCGGTGCAAGTGGTTTACACCTACCCATTGAGCCTTGCGGTGCACTCACTCAGGGTTTGGAGTCGGTATCTGATTTAAAAATCCCATGCCTCGACTGGGATCCGAAACCAGTACCTATCAGCCTGTAGACCGATGGCCTACCACGACGCCACCGAGGCCGGTAGGGGGAGAGGGAGAGAGACAGAGAGAGAGAGAGAGAGAGAGAGAGAGAGAGAGAGAGAGAGAGAGAGAGAGAGAGAGAGAGAGAAGACAGGCCGTTTAATCTGTGGATGGATGTGTATTTAACACACACACACACACACACACACACACACACACACACACACACATACAGCCCCCTCCTCCATCACAATGGATGAGAGGTTCATGGTACCGATTTAAAATAGGCAGTAAGAGAAAGTCCAGGATAGGAGAGTAAAAGGATGTTCACATAAGGCAGTAAGAAGAGGTTGAGGATAGCACTGCAAGATGAAGTTTATGATAGGGTTCTAAGAAAAGATTTCGGATTGGGCCGTTAGAAAAGATTCAAGGTAGGGTTGGATCGAGATAGGGTGTTAAGAAGAGATCCCGTATAGGTCTGTAAGAAGTAGAAGATATTTGGCACAGAGCTATAAAAGAAGCTCAAGATAGGGTTGGTTCAGGATAGGGATGACTTCAATTTTCCAATAGTAAATTTTCCCTTTATGTCGAGCAATATACCTTCTGCTCCAGCTTTTGGTGTAGCAATGTCTTAGATATCTTAGGGCATGCACATTATATGCAGATTTCAAACAACGCCATATCATTCTGGCACAGAATTTGTTACATCAAGCTTATGATGTTTAGGAACTCCTTCAGCTTGGGGTACAAAAGCATACAGAGGGTATAAAAACCCATAAACCCCTCATGATGCTTCTACAACTTATAATTAGCAAAGAAATGAAAAAGTATGCACATGTTCAAAATAAAGGATAGCGTCAACCATCATTTTAGTCAGTGGTGCATCGTCTTTAGTAGATATATAGCCCAAACGAAACAAAAGTGCCCGAATCTTGATTGCAACATTTATTAATGTTAGCATTACGGCCAAACAGCTTGATAGGGTTGTAAACGAATCGTCACTTATTTTTACATGGATTACAGCTAATATTGCGTGTAGAATGATGGAAATACATGGCAAAAAGTGATCAAGCCAGCTCATTTTGCCCGAATTTTTCTCTCTTTTTTTTGGTCCGAATTTGCGGATTTTCTCCAGGAATGCTACTGGTGTAGCTTGTGAAAGGAAAAAAGGAGAGAAAAGAAACAGAACTGCAAGAAGTTGTGTATATATGTGTAAGGAGAGGTTTAGTACAGCTTGTATGACGTGGTTCCTGACAGACCCGTATCGAGACAGAAGTTGAAGATAGTGCGAGTTCATGGTATGTGGAGTTGGTTGATCCAGGGTAAACACCTCACAGCCCATAAAACCTTTCACATATTTTTATATGTGTAAGGAGAGGTTTAGTACAGCTTGTATGACGTGGTTCCTGACAGACCCGTATCGAGACAGAAGTTGAAGATAGTGCGAGTTCATGGTATGTGGAGTTGGTTGATCCAGGGTAAACACCTCACAGCCCATAAAACCTTTCACATATTTTTATATGTGTAAGGAGAGGTTTAGTACAGCTTGTATGACGTGGTTCCTGACAGACCCGTATCGAGACAGAAGTTGAAGATAGTGCGAGTTCATGGTATGTGGAGTTGGTTGATCCAGGGTAAACACCTCACAGCCCATAAAACCTTTCACATATTTTTATATGTGTAAGGAGAGGTTTAGTACAGCTTGTATGACGTGGTTCCTGACAGACCCGTATCGAGACAGAAGTTGAAGATAGTGCGAGTTCATGGTATGTGGAGTTGGTTGATCCAGGGTAAACACCTCACAGCCCATAAAACCTTTCACATATTTTTATATGTGTAAGGAGAGGTTTAGTACAGCTTGTATGACGTGGTTCCTGACAGACCCGTATCGAGACAGAAGTTGAAGATAGTGCGAGTTCATGGTATGTGGAGTTGGTTGATCCAGGGTAAACACCTCACAGCCCATAAAACCTTTCACATATTTTTATATGTGTAAGGAGAGGTTTAGTACAGCTTGTATGACGTGGTTCCTGACAGACCCGTATCGAGACAGAAGTTGAAGATAGTGCGAGTTCATGGTATGTGGAGTTGGTTGATCCAGGGTAAACACCTCACAGCCCATAAAACCTTTCACATATTTTTATATGTGTAAGGAGAGGTTTAGTACAGCTTGTATGACGTGGTTCCTGACAGACCCGTATCGAGACAGAAGTTGAAGATAGTGCGAGTTCATGGTATGTGGAGTTGGTTGATCCAGGGTAAACACCTCACAGCCCATAAAACCTTTCACATATTTTTATATGTGTAAGGAGAGGTTTAGTACAGCTTGTATGACGTGGTTCCTGACAGACCCGTATCGAGACAGAAGTTGAAGATAGTGCGAGTTCATGGTATGTGGAGTTGGTTGATCCAGGGTAAACACCTCACAGCCCATAAAACCTTTCACATATTTTTATATGTGTAAGGAGAGGTTTAGTACAGCTTGTATGACGTGGTTCCTGACAGACCCGTATCGAGACAGAAGTTGAAGATAGTGCGAGTTCATGGTATGTGGAGTTGGTTGATCCAGGGTAAACACCTCACAGCCCATAAAACCTTTCACATATTTTTATATGTGTAAGGAGAGGTTTAGTACAGCTTGTATGACGTGGTTCCTGACAGACCCGTATCGAGACAGAAGTTGAAGATAGTGCGAGTTCATGGTATGTGGAGTTGGTTGATCCAGGGTAAACACCTCACAGCCCATAAAACCTTTCACATATTTTTATATGTGTAAGGAGAGGTTTAGTACAGCTTGTATGACGTGGTTCCTGACAGACCCGTATCGAGACAGAAGTTGAAGATAGTGCGAGTTCATGGTATGTGGAGTTGGTTGATCCAGGGTAAACACCTCACAGCCCATAAAACCTTTCACATATTTTATATGTGTAAGGAGAGGTTTAGTACAGACTTGTATGACGTGGTTCCTGACAGACCCGTATCGAGACAGAAGTTGAAGATAGTGCGAGTTCATGGTATGTGGAGTTGGTTGATACAGGGTAAACACCTCACAGCCCATAAAACCTTTCACATATTTTTATATGTGTAAGGAGAGGTTTAGTACAGACTTGTATGACGTGGTTCCTGACAGACCCGTATCGAGACAGAAGTTGAAGATAGTGCGAGTTCATGGTATGTGGAGTTAGTTGATACAGGGTAAACACCTCACAGCCCATAAAACCTTTCACATATTTTTATATGTGTAAGGAGAGGTTTAGTACAGACTTGTATGACGTGGTTCCTGACAGACCCGTATCGAGACAGAAGTTGAAGATAGTGCGAGTTCATGGTATGTGGAGTTGGTTGATACAGGGTAAACACCTCACAGCCCATAAAACCTTTCACATATTTTTATATGTGTAAGGAGAGGTTTAGTACAGACTTGTATGACGTGGTTCCTGACAGACCCGTATCGAGACAGAAGTTGAAGATAGTGCGAGTTCATGGTATGTGGAGTTGGTTGATACAGGGTAAACACCTCACAGCCCATAAAACCTTTCACATATTTTTATATGTGTAAGGAGAGGTTTAGTACAGACTTGTATGACGTGGTTCCTGACAGACCCGTATCGAGACAGAAGTTGAAGATAGTGCGAGTTCATGGTATGTGGAGTTGGTTGATACAGGGTAAACACCTCACAGCCCATAAAACCTTTCACATATTTTTATATGTGTAAGGAGAGGTTTAGTACAGACTTGTATGACGTGGTTCCTGACAGACCCGTATCGAGACAGAAGTTGAAGATAGTGCGAGTTCATGGTATGTGGAGTTGGTTGATACAGGGTAAACACCTCACAGCCCATAAAACCTTTCACATATTTTTTATAACAGACACGTGTCATTTGGTAGACGGGTCCTTGACTCTTAAAGGGACACACCCTAGTTACGGCTAGTTGTTAACCATTACGGCGTTGTTTTTCGCTATTAAACCCATTTTTTCACAAATAAAATTGCACTTTACTTACCATTTATTATTTAGAATATACATTTCCATTCACCTGAAGTGTTTTTTTGGTAATCCTGATAATCCTGGTTTTTGTAATACCACAAAATGCATTTTTCGTATTTCTGAAAAACTCACGCGCGGCTGAGAAAAAACTGTTGAGCAGACGAGGTCTAATCTATTTTTAGAGGGGATATTTCCATTTCAATGTCACAGACGTTGGTATACCACGTGACCGTTATCATTTTGGTTCGGTTTGTTTTCTGGTGTACGGTTCTCGCAATCAACATCCGATTTGTTGTTGTTCATTTGTGAGATTTTTCTTCACAGTTCGTGAACATTTTCAGTAACAATAAAGTTCAGACAAGTAAGTGTCTCAATACAAAACGTTACAAACCCTTAAAACAAATAATTTTGCTAAGTCCTACGATATCTGGAGAGGGGATACAACCAGGACAGAACAGTTGGAACATGTCCAGGAGAGGTGAAAAGAACGCACCCCAAATCTGTGAAATTTGTCGTGACGTAGGCATTGTTGTGCTTCGAGCGACATCTACCGGTGACATCAGAATACAAACTTTCAAAATTATTTCAAGCAATTGGGACATGGGGATTCCCATGGTATTTATCGATATAAAACCTGCTTTTTCACTCCATTTGATAAAAACGTGATCTAAGTGTGTTACAGGTTTGTAGATTAACCAAATTATAATTTATTTTCGCTGGATGGAACTAGGCTGTGCGGCTTTAATAGTTTCTGCCTGAAATAGATGCCAAACACGTGTAAATGTATGACAAATACACCTGCTAGTCGTAAACATAAACTTATGATGTTTTGTAATATTGGCTCCAGGGCCCTGTTCCACGAACCTATCTTAGCCCTAAGATCACATTAATTGCATAACTATCTTATGCACTTAATGTGATCTTGGCGCTAAGATCGCTTCATGGAATGGGGCCCTGCAGATCAGTAGTAACGGCAATCCTATCCTGAGAAAGGGCTGTAGCTGTAATAATGATGACTCAACATTAATATATCAGTATGATATCGGGGGAAGCTCGTACACCCTAAATAGGAAGAAAAACCGACAGCAGATTAAACATACTAATGAAGCATAATAGGCTAAATTAGAATTTAAATGAAGGCTTATTAGTGTTTGGAAAAGATACCTCCATTAAGCTGAAAAACGTGCATTGTCGTTTTCTATATGGATTGGTTATCAAAAAAGTAGAAAGCTCCACGGTATTAAGTAGGGATTGAATACAACCTGCTGCATCATGGATATTTTGTTCTAAACCCCTAGCCTAAAGACTTAGGACAACATAGCCATAGTGTATCAACACAGAAACTATTGAGACATGAGGAAAACTTCTCTGGGATCCACGAAACAATTTTATGAATACTATTGCGACCTTACCTGTCCTCTATGTCAAATGATCTCTTCGGTTGAAACGCTTACACGTGTCAGCTATAAAAACCACGTTAAATTATTTTCTTGTCCTTATCTTTGGCTTATGTTGAGACTTTAAAGTCTTTGTTAATCGCTTGCTGTGACACGATACTTCGTTGACATTTCTCTTTTTTTTATTATTACATTAGTGGTCACGCTTTAGAACACAGCTATACCCAAACATCAGCCCTTGGGGTAATGCTATGTATGCACAATAAAGAGTATATAGAACTATAGCAGTACCCCTTGGGATATATACTGATGGAAAGAAATAAGGGAACACATCAAATTGTAGACCAAATTTAATTCACAACTAGCGTAGTAAGTTGTAATGTCTGTAGTGTTGAATGAGCTGCCTATATGTTCCCAGTCAATTTCTGACAATATCAGTTGATTTTTGATGCAGTCATTGTTTCTTGTTGCTATCTGTGTGATCCTTTATTTCTTTCCATCAGTATATATATATGTATCTATGCGTCAGTACAATGTATGGCGTTCGTTGAACGTGAATTCGAAAGTCGGTCTGCTAAACATATATTGTCTGCATGGCGCTTTTTCTTGTTTCCCGTCTTCGTGTATTACGAGGAGGGCGTGTGTGGGATTTTAAAATTAATAATGTTAATTTTTGTTTTTGAATATATAAATTAAATAATAATTTAAAAAAATGAAGATGGCATTTAAACCATTATTCAAAACAATTGATACATCAAAATTTGATGTTATCAAATATAAAAGAGCAAAAAGTTGTTTTCAATGTGTTAAAAAAGTTTGTTTTATTTAACCACCACTGGAGCATGATGATTAATTAATCATCGGCTATTGGCTGTCAAATTCAATGTTTTATTTTCTAGACCAATACAGCTTTATTTTAATACAGATTTTATATTGCAATACTTAAAAGTATCGTGAGGTGGATATTGCAAAACGATTATATCGTTACACTCCTGCTTAGTCGTATGGTGGTTTATTGCGAGTACATCTTGTTAGAGCTTTCTGAATGTTCCTTCAGTAAGTTTGTTTTGTTTAACGACACAACTAGAGCATATTGATTTATTAATCATCGGTTATTGAATATCAAACATTTGGTAATTTTGACATATAGTCTTAGAAGAAACCCGCTATATTGTTTCCACTAGTAGCAAAGGATCTTTTATATGCACCATCCCACAGACAGGACAACACATATCATGGCCTTTGATTTACCAGTCGTGGCGCACTGGCTGGAACGAGACATAGCCCAATGGGCCTACCGACGGGGATCGATCCTAGACCGAGAGCACGTCAATTACGTCATGTACGTAAATTAACTTGCAACGTAATTCAAAAAGGGTAGCCTACATAGATGCACATTTAGTATGATCTGCAATGGTGCACTCGACACACACACATTGTGTACTATACGTAACACAATATTCTGATGATCAACGGCATTCTTCTGATTGCCCACTAGTCCCTCCATGCATAACCCATTAATAATTCACCCTGCACACAACCCATCAACGGCAATTATTAACAGTTTACCATGCACATCATATTACCCACGTCACCTGCCGGTTATGTCAACAGTCGGCTCATTCTTTTGATTTTTTTTTTTTTTTTTTTTGTAACCTCTGTATCTCCTAAAATGACAAACATGCTCAAGGATAGGGATGTTACCTTTAACAGCAAACACCCCAAGCAAAATTTGCAATCATTGCTTTTTAGGTGTCTGTCTAAGGTAAGCGTGGCCTTTGTACACAGATTGAAGCCAAGTAAGCGGTTTTTAGTGGAGAGTATTGGCTCTTTTCTACAGAGGACAACAGATGTATCAGTGCTTGATACCGGCCTCGGTGGTGTTGTGGTTAAGCCTATGGACATAAGGCTGGTAGGTACAGAGTTCGCAGCCTGGTACTAGCCCCCACCCAGAGCGAGTTTTAACGACTCGGTGGGTAGGTGCAAGACCACTACACCCTCTTCTCTCTCACTAACCACTAACCAAGTGTTCTGGACAGACAACTCAGATAGCTGAGAATGCTTGAACCTTAATTGAATATCGGCATGAAAATAAGTTTAAAAAGTGCTTCACCACTATGGGGGATGGGGAGCCGAGCGTCATTTACTCATCAAAGGTTTAAATGATAGAAATACCGTTTGAAATGTCCCAGAAATCTCTTAACAACATGTCGGACTCCTCTAAGTAGGCGACGCCATATAACCGTAAATAAAATGTGTTGAGTGCGTCGTTAAATAAAACATTTGCTTCTTCTTTCCTCTAAGTAGGCAGTAGCCTTCCGTTTTACGTGTAAATAATGCTTGAAACCGTAGTTTAATAATAATTTCTACAATGCATGATCCCCCACTGCCCCATGATTCATTCACCCATTGCTATCTCTGTTAGGTGCATCATAGTGTAGTAGTGTTGGTATAAAGTGCTCCTACTGGCAGTAGCTAGTGGTAATTTCTCTATTACCTCAGTTGGTAGAGCGCTGGACTATCGTACTGAGAGTCCGAAGTTCGAATTCCCTCAGTGGAGGTTGATTTTTCTATTACATTTGGAACCGACGTTGGGACTGGGTGTTTTCGTAACACAAGAATACAATTACAACCCAGTTAGAACCCGTAACAGTCAACTGCCCGTGGCCCACAGCTCCGGGACGTAGCTTCACTTGAGGGGGGAGTATGTAGTAGTGTTGGTATAAAGTGCTCCTACTGGCAGTAGTTAGTGGGAATTTCCCCATTAGCTTTGAGAGTCCGAGGTTCGAATCCCCTCGGTGGAGGTTGATTTTTCTGTTACAATAGGATCTATAGGATTCATAGGATTCGGCATCCAATTTCATCTCCAGAAGACTGCCACTTTCATCACAAATCCCACCCTGCAAAACGTCAAGGTCTCTGGATATTTGTACAAGTGTGAGGACATACACTTGTGAATCACTGTCAAAGAAGTTTCCTTTTATTTTTGTTTAACACCACTGGAGCACATTGATTAATCATCGGCTATTAGATGTCAAACATTTGTTAATTCTGACACAGTCGTCAGAGGAAACCTGCTACATTTTTCCTAATGCAACAAGGGATCTTTTATATGCACTTCCTACAGACAGGAAAGCACATACCTTTGTCCAATTGTCATGCATAGGTTGGAATGAGAAAAAACGAATCAGTTGAATGGATCCACTGAGGTGGTTCGATCCTGCAACGCAAGCACTTAACAGACCGAACTAAATCCCACCCTGAATCACTGTCAAAGAGAGTGAGTATACCATGTATTGAACTAAAGACAAGCAGCTCTCTAATGGGTCTGAGCAACATCAGTTAAAGAGCACTGGCTTCAGCAAAACTAAACAGTTTCATTTGTTTAACGACACCACTAGAACACATTGATTTATTAACTACTGGCTAGTGGATGTCAAATATTTGGTAATTTTGACACACAGTCTTAGAGAGGAAACCCGCTTGCATTAGTAGCAAGGGATCTTTTATATGCACCATCCCACAGACAGGATTGCACATACCATGACCATTGATATACCAGTCATGCTTGAGCAAAGCTAGTTTTCATAAAACTCAAAATAAAATAACACCTCAAGTTTACACAGTTTATTTACATTTTATCTTATTTTTAAAACATTCTGATGGCTACCTGTACAGGTAACAATGATCACAATAACAAGACTTAAAACACAAAGTAGGAATAGTCTGTTTATTCATCTCCAAAACCTTCAAATCATAGTCACACAAGTGATCAGAATTAAAATCAACCAATCACATCCAGTATGCTGACACTGACTACAACCATCAACCAATCGAACTGAAATTTTAAGTCATTAATGCACCAATTCCACCAATAAGGAGTGACAATTCAAAATTGTAAACTAATACGTATCCGATGACACAAAGAACGAATAATAAACTTAAGGAAAGAAAAAAGACAAAAGACAGCACAGTTACAATATAAAGAAGGTGAGAGGTACTTCCCAATATGGTTTCTGTCTTTGAAGAACTACATTATGAAAAATACTGCAAGCATTGCTGCCCTAGTCCTTCTGAATGGTTTACAAGTGGAGAGATAACAGACCATGATAGATTCTTAGTGTTATAGTAATGCCATTTATACTAATATATTAATAAAAATATAGACTATTACAATTGCCACAATTTAATTAATAAAAATTTAATTAAATCTATTCATTGCTGATTTTCCTCGGTACAAGCTGGATATAAAACGATTAAGAAAATTTCATGAAGCTCAAGGACCATCTGCAATGAATTCCAACAAACAAAATGACGCAAGCAACTCAACAACTGCAGTGATGCTCCCCAGCAAAATGGGGGAAATTACAGCACTACATCACTAGCAGTTAACACAGGACGACAGTGGACACAAAAACAAAAAACTTGTATGAACAAATTGATAGGTATATAACAAACAGCTCCCGTCAGTAACAATAAGGATTTCATGTTTAACACAGAGGACAAAGGTATATAGTATGTACACAACACATTTAAGACACTACCTACGGAAATTTGCATAGGATTCTATAAAATCTCTATTCTTTGTACACGTTTCACAAAAGTACACTTTCGAATATGGCACATGTTCCTGGTTTCTGCCAACACGGATTCATGAACTGTTCATTACAGACTCAGTTCATCTGATCCGTCCGTCCACAGAAACCTGTCACCCACCCATCACGATTCCTACATCTACCTTCCTCCATATCGTTCTATTTAATTATCAAGAAGTTGTAATTCCTATGAAAAGTGACCAGTTTCATTGTGCAGGCACAATTCACCAGTTTGGGACCAGGTACGTCACCAGGCAGGGCTCAGTGGGTCTCAATGAGACCATACCCCCCCCCCCCCCCCCATCTCTTCAGCTTAAAAAAAAATTGCCTTAAACATAATAGTGTTTGGCTAATAAAATGTTTTTTAAATTAACCACTTTTGAATAATTTTCAAGGAAATGCTCTTCATATCTGAAAATCGGCTAAAACAAAAGTTGTTCCAGTTTAAGCCCTGAAAATATTCTAGTTCTATATCCAAATGAACTCTCTTTTAAAATGCCTGGTGACACCCATGGAAATTAATGTTGTGATGATTGCAAACTGAAGGGGAAATTAAATTTCACGCTAAACAAAAATGTATATATGTTTAGTAAAACGATTGCTATGCAAATGCTGAAAACAGTGGCCAGACCAAGATAAAAAGATTGCTTTAGAGGAAAATGGTCAGCAGAATAGCTTGTCTGAGATATGTGGCATGATTTTTGATGAATGATGGGTAAATTCATACATCATACTGACCTACAAAATCTTGCAAAAGTAATTATTTTAAAACATTTAAAAAATGGTAAAAAAATAAAAATAACTAATAATAATAAAAATCAGCAAGCACAATATACTTGTATTTAAACCATACTTAACATCTTAACAAAGAATAACTTCCTGAAGTTTATCTTACATGAGATAATTAAGATAATTAATGCTAGACTGCATTGGTCACTTATGTTTAACAGGTAGACTGTAAGATTTTATTTCCCCCTTTCTTCACATAAAGAGATTGAGACACACAACAGATATTAGTGAGAACACTCATTATAATAAGAATAATTTGTAATATCTTAACTGCCATATTTTCACACACCAAAAACCATAACACAAAACACTTTGTGAAATAACATGACAAACTTAATAGTATACATGCTCTGATAGTTGTCTGTTCTCAAACCAGGCTAGAACTAATCACAAACAAGGTTTTAATAGAGGTAATCACAAACAAAACTAAAAGTCTAGCATCACTGACTGGTCATTTATGTAACATGCCATTTGATTGGACAATTCCGACCCAAAGGATGGTCCAATGATAGAGGCTGCTATATTTAGTCCAAGTCAGTGTTCAGCTTAAAAATGTACAAGCTTAAGACTGACAATTAAATGAAATACACTGTACATATGAGGTGATAATGGCCATACACACATACAAACAAGTAATACTTGAATGAAAGCAAATTCACAATTAATGTAATTGCTTTGGAGAGAAACAAAACAAAAACAGAGACTAAAAATTATATTCGAGTTAAGTTGATGAACTTCCAAGTACACTAATGATTCCACTGAGGCACACTAGCTTGACTTTGTGTTATATACAATGTAGTTGTGCTCTATTTGTAATACACACCTTGCTAAGGTCTACAAGATTTAGCAGTGTCAGTAAAACAGTTGCCATTTGAAACCTATGCTGCTACAAAATTACATTTCATGTACATGCATATGATGCAAGAAGAGCTGTATGCATACTGCAGAAGGTAAAGACTGTACCATGATACCATGATACGTGTACCATGATACCATGATCTGTTGAGATGTTAGACCGCAATTAATTTCCGATAATTGATTGCAAACAAAATCAGAGAAAGCTCTGGGTGAGCAGAAAAATTCACCATATCATCTATTAAAGATCAAAAACTATTTTCTAACAAAATGACAATTATTGGATGAAATTATTTTACCAATTTAAAATAAAATTTACCAATTGTTTTTTAAAATTTGCAACTGGCGAATTTGGTAAGAGTCTGAGCTAGGCCCAACCAAATTATCTTAATTATTTGGACACCAAAACATCTATGAGACTGTAGTTAAATAATGTTGAAGATAGTAAAAGTTTGTTATTTCAAGATGTAATAATCTGTGTAACAGTCACCTTTCTGTTGTAAGCACTTCAGACACATACCTTGCTGCATACAAATGTATTTCTACCTGTAAATAAAGACCACCTGTGGTAAAAGCCCTATCAATACAAAAATTAAAATGGTTGACTGTATGTGTTATAAAATTGACTGTAAACTAAAATCTGTGAAACAAAACCTAATATTACTTCTAACAAAGATGTATATGTTTGAGCACACGATATATTATTTTTAAAATTTAGGTCAATATTAATTTTTTATTTTTTTTTAAAAAAGCATTGAAAAAGAATATCAACAGCTAATAAAATATATTTTTAATATACTTTGAATATAATCAGACAAGCAATTGTTACCAAGGCTAAATGAGTCACCGGTTATTAAAGAATAAACCCATGCCCACAAGCAAGGGGGATAAGCCATTATTTTGTATATCAAGCTTGGGAAGTATTGCCACAAGCAAAGGCCATAATTCGTTTCTATCAAACAGCCTACCACACATTTATATTGATAATTTTCACCAATAAACAGTAAATCCAACTTGTGAACACCTAATTACGTTCACCACAATGCAACCATCATCACAGTTATACATAACACAGAACTGTTTCACATTAGACTAAAAATATTCAGTATATGTTAAAGGTAGGGTTACACATTTCAACTACTACAGGGCCCAACAACATCAGGAACCCTAGCCTGGGAGCATTGGTCCCCCTCCCCCCCCCAAATAAAGATTAGCCTCTTAAAATCGGCCATTGTGTGCATGCCTTAATTATGCCCCCTTAAAAATTTAATTGTCTCCTCTACCCCTCCTGACCCTTGCCCCCCCCCCCCCCCCCCCCACCAGTGACACTAGCTGGCTATGATAGTTAACAAAATATTGCCTGAAATATATAAAATATTCAGGAAGCTACATAATTGTCATGATACTCCACTTGTTGATATTTTGGTATATAACTAAATTAATGCCATGCATGTAGCTATAAATTAGAAAACTAATTTCATTCAGTTTTAGCTAATTATGCCAGCCATTAAAAAAATAATAAATTCAAAACAGCTTAACAAAAGAGGGATGTATGTGCAGTGTATAGTTCATGATGTGTAATGAGGCCTTTAGTAGATAAAATGCTGTGTGATTCTACCTTTAAAATTACAACTTTCTCACTTAGGGAAGCAGATCCATTATTGTTGAGTTAAAATAAAAAAAGGTCTGACAGTTATTTTTCTCCTTAAACACTTTCATCAACATATTCTAGAAAAAGATCTTCAGAGATTCAAGTACTTGCCATGTGTATTCAGTTATTGAGATCTGCTTCTTAATGAACTGGTTTTGCAGGCAGTATTTCAAACTATCGACACCCGTGGGATTTTAACTTCCTTCAGTTTCGTGTGCAAACGTATATTTTGACAGATGCACAAATGCCTGCCTTCTCGTTATTTCTCAACTTTGAAGTAACATCTGCACTAGTGCATACAGTGCATACAGGTGCAACTTTGATACTCTAAATATTAACCATAAAACATCCAAAACATTTATCAAAAGCTACGACTTTGTTTTTTTTGCAATAACCTTTCTATTTCTCCACCCTTGAAGATGCGTACAATATGCTGCAAATCATACTGAAGAAAAGAATCTAAAAATAAAAACACCGAAATCTGTTTCTTCTATATAACATATCCAATTAAAAAAACAGGTACAATAAATTTAAATTTATATCAAATTAATTATCTACCATACAGATATAAATTTATATTAAATTAATTATCTACTATACAGATACTAATTTCTTCCTAATTTGAAACTTTTTCCATCAATACATCTGAACAAAGTCACCACTGGAAAGTACCGTACATGAAAAACAAAAACAAAAACATTCATTTTACAGCCTAAAAATTACTGAATCCATGATTTGGACAATGGGTCAGGCTTTTGTCAAGACATCAATCAGTCAAATTATTACAGTATCAGAAATAAAATAACTGAAAAATAAACAACAAAAAGATATTCCAAGAAATATGGTGCAATTTCTGTGTATCATGAATCAACCATTGAACTACGGATCAACTGTGACCTATAGAGGGCTGAATTTACAGAGTCTTTTTTCTTGTTTAAGCCTTGTTAATATATGTAGTTACACATGTGTAAATCAAAAACAAGCCTTGTAAATTTAGCCCATACTGTTTGTCATCTCTCCATAACAGCCAATAACATGAACGTGTAGAAACAGAGAAGCCATAGTATTGACAATATTTAGAATTAGATGGTGCTTATCTAGAAAAAGGTTAGCCCATGTTTAGTAAGAGAGGGTATTAACATTATTTAGAAATGTGGCCGAAGTTCAGGAAAATATGATGTCCATATTCAGGAAAAGATCTAGGATGAAGAAGAAATGGCCTATGTTCAATAAAAGATAGCACTTATTGATATTTAGAAATGTGGCCAATGTTAGGAAAATATGACAATCCATATTCAGGAAAAGATCTAGAATGAGGAAGAAATGGTCTATATTTTAGGTTTAAAAAAATATTGAGCTTACCAATATCTAAAAATGTGGCCAGTGTTAGTGATGATATGGACCATATTCCAGATACTGTAATGAATATTTAGAAAGAAATGGGTGGCTGTCTAGGAGATGTTCTGCTCCTATTAAAATACATTTGTTTTAGAGCCGTCTGCTTTGGTGTTTATTTTCCCCCAACTATGGCAAGTCTACTAATTTGGACTACTGCTTGGAGCAAACTGGAAGATTGCGAGAGGCAAGAATGAGACAATATTTACAATACTCGTGAATAAACGTCACAGCAATTGTCCAAAAGTATTGATCGACACGAAACAAACATTATTACAGAATTGACAAGTAGACATTTTAATCAAACGTTACATGTTTTCTTGCTTCAGAGTTGATTACCCTTCATAATAAGAATTTGATTTTTTTTTACCACATTTACTCTTCTTTCTAATTAATTGATTACCCAAGCCCCATGTGTACAGAAGCGGCAACAATACAGCATTGATCGGAGATACAACGGTCGGTACTTAGGACCTTTTGTTAACATTATCAATCCGACAGTCAACACTGGGTCTTACCAAGTCACAAATGACAGACACTATTTTAAAAGTCAGCCTTTTTTTTCTCTTTTTTTCACTACAAAGAAATCTTTTCAAACTTAGTAATATCAAAGATGTACACAGCCATTTTTTTATTTTTTTTTTATTTGTAGAAGATTCGAAGAGGTGGATGTAAATCCACGTCCGTTCACTGACCATTCGGCCGTGAAGTTGGCTTAAATGTCGTAGCCGATGTCCCTTTCAGTTTGTTTGTTGAGCATGTCCACACCAGTGCACACGAATGCCATGCAAATCAATCAATGCATCCCCTTCATGAGATTATTGAAGGCCCCAGGACAATGCAGATGGTCTCTGACACACATTTATATCGATATTGATTCAAAGGGCAGCCATATTGCTTATGTAAATGCACCGCGGGTAGCACATTAATGTTTGTATGATGGTGCTCAAATGTACATACTTAAAACCCACACAAAGAATTCGCTCTAAAAAGAAACTGATCCCCAAACAATGGTGTCAAAACATTGAGCTGAAAGCAAACAAAAAGGAAAATGGAGTCTTTTAATATTTAAAAATGTATCAATGCAACACGATAATCTATTTTCAACTCAGTTCCCAGTCCATAGGTATATAAATATATAAAAAACACAGTTTGTTTTACTTAAAGGGACACTCTGTTTGTGGTAGATCTTCTGGTGCAGTACGGTTAATAAACACTGGAGAGGATTTCAACAGAATTAAATAATAGTATAATAATTAAATATAAAACAGGGATGTGATACCTACTTAAAAATAGAAGTTGAAGAGTTCTTTAAAAAGCTAAAATCTTTAAAACAATATTTAAATAAGGTAATATTTTCTTAACATTTCAGATCAAACACAATCTCCTTTGGGAACATTAGTTTGTGCCAAAATATTTGTAAAAAATAACATTTATAAAAAGTTGAAAAATAACATCTCTGCTAAAACCTAGGTTTTCTTTTCATGTCCTAAGTAGTGAAAAGTTTTCAAACATTTCAATATATTTTGTTAGATGTATTTTAGTGAAGCTCCTATTAAAATTAATATGAATGTATTTTACCTAAACAGGTAGAATGCATGTAATAAGCTGATGGCCTTTTATTAGTACGATGGAAAAGATAACAAAACAGTTTCTTGAAACATCTAAAACTACACCCGAGTTCTCCAATAACTAGGTGAAAACATGCATATTTAACGGCCATAAATAAACTGCATATTTATGGATTTTCTTCTTACTTTTGTTCCTACCCACAACAAAGAGAGAGAGAGAGAGAGAGCTTGCCATAACAACTGCTTTACAAACTGACATTGATTAAACTGTGACAGCGTTTTGTAATGTAAACAATTACAGTCTTTTAAAAAAAAATATTATTTTTGAAACTGGGATCAGTAACCTAAATTCCAGTGAACATGTAAGCCCCTGCCTAAAGCTGACACATTATATTAACTATTGTACCCACATGCCATGGCCCGGAGACTGGTAATGAGATCAAGAGTGTACTGTTACCCAGGGGTTGAGTTAATCAGAGACTAACTACAAGAAAGGTTATTTATTAGGTGTGTTATGTGTCTTGGACAGGCCATCCAGATTTCTGTTTTACGTGTTCAGGACCATGTCAGAGTCCAGAGTCAATCTTTAATGTCATCACACACATACAATTTGTATGGCGTTGTCATGGCATTAAAGTCTCAGACTCTATTGAAGTCTTGAGTCTATAGACCCTAAACATTTTATAAGTGCCATGTCTGATTCTCTTTTGAACATGCAAATTTAATTACTATTTTCATGTTAGATGTATGTTTAACTGTGGACCATTCCCAAATTACAGAAGATAGAAGACATTTATTTATATATTATCAGCCTCTTAGAATAATTACCCAACTAATTTTGTTTACAGCTTTTGAGAAAACTGAAAAACCCCAAACCCAACAGATTTTTTACTATAAAATTTGTTTTAACAATCTTGTCAAAATAATCTTTAAAGAATTCATTTCTGTTTGTATAAAAATCAGGGTTTTCACCCATTTTTGTCGAAAGGTCAAAAAATTAGTCGGGCAATTATGCTACCAGGCCGATATCCAGACTTCATACCAAATTTAATTTTCTGCCAATCCCCTCCCTCTAGAAGATAACACTTTGACAGCATCAGTTTTGAAAAATAATAACTCACCTTAAGTAGATACAATATACAGTGAAACTCCCCTAAACAGGACACCATCTGGACCAAGTAAAACGTCTGGTTTTAAGAGGTATCAGGTTTAGAGAGGGTCTCTTCTGTACAGATATTTAAAAAGGAGCTGCGAAAAATGTCCGGTATTGAGGGAATTCTGATTACCAGAGGGTCCGGTTTTGAGAGGTTTCACTGTAAACATAAAAGAAAAGAAAAAAGAAGATTCATTTACACAGCATACCGGTACTGACTGCACTGTGTGTAAATGAATGTAACAGAATGTAACAAGTCACTACATAAATGGTCAACTTCTGCAACTAAAGTGAAGGTTGTATGTACAGTTCATGCTAAAATGTAACCTGCTGCCACCTGTGGGCAACGGAAGTAAACAGCATCCAGCAAGGTGCACGAGTGATGATGGTGGCTATCAAGATGGCTGATGATGACAAAGACGAATTACGACATTTGCGCTGAATGGTCGACTTGGAGGATCTCACATCATGGAAACGATCAGCTGCCAGCGTTAATGTCAGCATCCAAGAAGGTTACAGGTAGCACGCAGCGAGTGGGCTGATAAGAGTTCATCACGTACCAGCAGGGTTTTAACTGAATGCAACCATGATGACCTCATCACAGACTATCATGGCTCAACTGAATGCTCTAGAGGCCAATTTTAAGTTGTGGATCAGGTGAATGACTTTAAGGCCAATTTTAAATCATGGTTCAGCCGAATACTTTGAAGGCCAATTTTAAATCATGATTTAGCTGAATGCCTTGAAAGTCAATTTTAAATCATGGTTCAGCCAAATACTTTGAAGGCCAATTTTAAATCATGGTTCAGCTGAATGCCTTGAAGGCCAATTTTAAATCATGGTTCAATTGAATGCTTTGAAGGCAACATTCAAGATCATTTAACTTGCTTTCTACTGTGGCTGAACCATCTACTATATTGGTCAATGATTTCTGAAACAAAAATCTTATTTTGGATAACAAAACAAGGTTAGGAGTGATTTAAAAAGCACTGGACACAAATGGCGCACTGCTGTTTCCAGTCATTGATATAGAGAATGGTTCAAGTGGATGCTAGAATCCTGTCACTAACATACGAAGTGTTAAAACCACAGCCAGTATGGTGATGGTCAGTCACCACGAATGATAACCAGTCAGGTGCTAGTCATCACT
This sequence comes from Gigantopelta aegis, assembly GCF_016097555.1. Taxonomy (NCBI): domain Eukaryota; kingdom Metazoa; phylum Mollusca; class Gastropoda; order Neomphalida; family Peltospiridae; genus Gigantopelta; species Gigantopelta aegis. The sequence goes on along the minus strand of NC_054708.1, from coordinate 9,732,421 downwards.
AATAGCTACCATCAATGACAACTAGTATGTTTTAGTTCCTTACTAAGGTCATATAGCACTGATTGTTTTAATTTTAATAGCACTCTTTTAATGTTTTCTCTCTCTCTAAATCCCAATCATCACTGTTGGACAAGCGTCTACACAGTCACATCATCGCAACATCTCTTTGCAGCGACAAAGTTTCCATACGAATCTTCAGCATGTCTTTTTTTTAACATTTTTACTTCAACCATTGAGAAAATATAACAAGAATATTTTCACTGAAGCATTGTTTTCCTGTCCTGAAGACTCTGTGACACTTTGGCCTAGAGACGAATTCATGATCAACAAAGACCACTTGCCAGCGTTTGACCGTCCTTCCATCCAAGCAAAAGAAACAAATCACATAACCCGAGGATGATGACCCTACTACTTGCAGAGGTTTTGATCAAGAACCTCCTTCATGAGGGGCTGGATACCCTCGGGGTTCACCTTCAGCAGGACCTGCGAGTGTTCCTCGTTGAGGTTGCGAATGTCCGTCAGCTTCATGAGCAGTTTCGGGTAGAGGCAGCGGACGAAGTGAGCGGGGTACTTGGACTCGAGATAGCGCTGTAGCAGCAGGGCATACTTGTCCTGCTCCCGGGCCACGTACAGCTTGTCGGTGATGCTGGGGCGGTCGGGTGAGAACAGCGCGATCACCAGCAGCAGGATGAGGACGGTCTCGTCGGCCTGGAGGTCGACGGCTAGCGACTTCACAAACTTCATGTGCTCCTCAAACAGTCCGCCTCCTTCACCCATCTTCAGCTGCTCCTCTGTCATCGCATACTTCTCCTTGTCGTAGGGGTCTAGGAAGTGGCCCTTCTCGCGGTCGAACGTTATCACCGACCGGATGATGAGCAGCTCGATGCTGCCCCCCTTGAGTAGATTGATCTGGTCGGGCTGCGACAGGGCCTTGAAAGCCTTGATCTTCTTGGACATGTCGATGACGCGGCGCACGCTCACCTCGGCGATGTTGACCAGGTCGGTCATGGACGGATCCTCGCGGGAGATGTCCGACTCGATGGAGATCTCCAGGGACTGGCGGTACGCTCCCACCAGCTCGTTTATATGCATTGACTCGTCCTGCTCCAGGGGCCGGACCCGTGTCTGAGACGAACTGACGTCGCCGATCTGCATCTTTTTAGTGTCGTAGTCGCGAATTTTCCTGAAAATTAAAACATAAAACATGTCAGCAATGAGGTACAAAATAATCTTAGTTTTCTTAGCTAATCCTGGTTTTTGACATCCAATAGCCAATGATTAATATATCAATGTGCTCTAGTGGTGTCATTAAACAAAACAAACAAACTAATCCTGGTTTCACACCTATATGACAATTGCAAGAATGATCGTTTCATTCACCAACACCCAAACACCCCAATAGCCGATGTATTTTTCGTGCTTAGGTGTCATTAAACATCTATGCTATTCTATTAATTTCATTCACCCACAGCTAGCATAAGTTTGGCAAAACCAAACAGGGACAACACATTTTATATTTTCCTGTTACCCGACAACACGACTTGCAGACAGTGTGGTTGGCCCTTCCAGTATAAAATCTTGGTTATCCAATTTGCGTAACTAATTTTTTTATTCACCCATTAAATTAAGGACATCATTTAGACAGTCCTAACATGAAACAAAATAGGTTACCTTAAATATTTTGATGTAAACTCACAAATAATTTAAACAAACACCAGGGCAGCTAAACAGAAACATGTTAGATTTGCCAACGTATGTAAATTAATGGCAATTAACAAGCATTCTGAGAACTCTGCTAAAGCAGTACATGATAAAGCCATATACAAAATTTCAGAAAACTATATGTGAGACAGGACAGACAGACAGACAGACGGATGGAGATGAAACCTATAGTCCCCTCCGGTTGGACTGGAAGAAGATTTTTTTAAAAGCTGTAATAGCCGGAAATAATTTCCACTGCCTAGAAACTATGTTTATACAGTGTTTTTAACAGTGAAAGCAGTGGTTTTAACAGTGAAAGCAGTGGTTTTAACAGTGAAAGCAGTGGTTTTAACAGTGAAAGCAGTGGTTTTAACAGTCAAACTGAAAGCTAGTAACACATACATGTACATTACTGCACAAGTCAGAATACCACGACATTGGGTCATCATTCTTAATATCACACTACTCCCAATACATGTAGTTCTTGCAAAACACCCATGCTAATAAACCTATTAGTTAATGTCAATTGTAGTAATGTACCTGCTGTGAAAATTTAAAGTCAAACCAATTGTTACATGAATTATGGTAATGTGTATTTAACGACCTTGAAGCCTGAATAGGAAGAATTATCATTATGATGGACCCCTTACGGTAACCAATCTTTACAACAAAAAACCCAGCGTGCCATTTTTTATTAGTATGGAACTGGTTCAATAATTACCCATTTTTTAAAATTATATACTATACTAATTATGGTATACTGAATTAATAACGTAAATTCTGAAACGCTAAACCCAGTACATACAGTTTATGTAAACAGTTTTAACACAACTCTTTGCCAAACATCTTTTTAACTCTGCCGTGTACAAAGATACAATTTTAATAGCATATGGTTTGTTGTTGAGATTTATAATATTTTATATACTAATGAAATTCTGAGCATTGCATGGTCTTTAAAAAAAATTAAAGAACCAGAGGTAAGATGGGGTGAAGGGTAAGGTTTTGGGTGACTCCCCGCTCCCGCTGATGCTAAAACAATTTTTTACTAGTCTATAATTCATATAGGTGTCCAATAAAAAAAGTTATACAAAAGAGTCCACTATATGTAGGTTTATATTCACCACCCACCCACCCCAGACCATGTTACGCCCCTGAGGATGAAAGAGAGGCAAGTGACTACACACCAAATGAAATTAGATTTTTCTTCTTCTAATTTTCATCATTATTACCTAGTGCTAGCACAACCAATCTACTATACAACCTGAGTCATAACCCTCACATGCAGACTCCAGACCATTAACCTCATCCTTAATTCAAAGTTCGAAATGACTGAATCAAGAGAAGACCTCCTATTGGGCGGGTGAGAGGTTACCTTGGTTGTGCTAGCACTAGATAAGTATGAATAATAATAAAAATACGAAACAAATTTTCAACTTACTGTTGAATGAGACATAACAATAATGAAACAGATGATGACAAACCTGTTTTCTTCGATCCGCTGCCTTTTTCTGACTTTTTCTTCTTCTGTCAAGATATATTCTTTCCGCATTCCAATTTCAAAACATTTCCTCAGCCGACACCGCTTACAGAAACGGCGATTTGAAACATCCATCTTACACTTCTCTTCATATGGACACTTGAAGTAGTCCTGTAAAACACAAAATAACACCTGGCTAATCAACTTAATTATCAACAGTTTTGTATTAAAGGCCCATGGTATCTGCTCTCTTTTCAAGAGGAAACCAAATGTGAAAGATATTTTAACTACTGTTCTCCATTCGGAAACCAGACCAAAAACCCAGACCAAAAAAAAAAAAAAAAAAAAAAAAATCAACCAAAAAAATAAATAAATAAAACCCTTTAAACCCCCCCCCCCCCCAAAACCCCAACCCGTAAAACAACAAACTCCTGTCCCTACAAAAATATTAAAAAACCTAAATCCCATAGTCACGCTTGTTCAAAACATACTGTTACGATTGTCAAAGAATATACCTTCACTTTTGAACTAGGTATTGTGAAAGAAAGTCCACAAAACTACATGTGAGACAAATGGAGAAAAACTCTATAGTCTGCCCTAGTTGGACTGAAGGTGGGGGGGGGGGGGGGGGGGGCCGCAGATGATGAAAGACAAAAGGAGAGAAGAAACCCTTTTTAAATACCCACTACACGCAGAATAAAATGTTAAACATGGCTCTAATTTAATTAAAATATTAACAACATTTAAAAAAAAAGTTTTTAGTTTTCTGCCTAGCCTTAACATTCAAAGATTCAGTAACAGACTTTAAATCGAACTAAAATGTAAGAAATATCTGACGAGAATTAACGAGCACTACTAAATAATGGAAGATGCAGCATATCTACACAAAGCCAATTTGTAGTGCAGGATTTTATTGATATTTAATTTTAGTTAATTGTCCTAGCATAGCACTGTAAGTAGTTAACAGTATGCAAAAGGGGTTCCCACATTTGCAATTAGAAATAGGCTTGGCTAAATAACAAAATGTAACAGTATGCAAAAGGGTTCCCACATTTGCAATAAGAAACAGGCTTGGCTGAATAACAAAATGTAAAAGGATTGTTTAAACTGTAAAGTGTGACAGTAACAAGGCTCTTGGAAGGTTTCCAGTGTCTGTGATGGATGAAACATCACACTTGTTTAGTGCTGGATCCTTATTAAATACAATGTTAATTATGTCAACCCGAGACATTAGATTATTACTTGGTGAACCATAATTAATTATTATATCATGAAAGTTTAGTTTGATTTAAAGGGACTTTCCTGAGTTTGCTGCATTGTAAGATGTTTAAGACTAAAGAAATATTTCTACAATTAAGCTTACATATTAAATATATTTTCTCATTTAGAATATCAGTGTCTGTATATTTAATGTGTTTCTGGTTGTCTTAATATTTGTAAGAAGCCCAATCTGGATTTTGTCTTCAAATAATTTCGTAAGTATGAAAAAATATATTTTAGGAAATAAAATGAAATTTAACCTAGTACAAATTTTAGAATGGACAGAAACATGTTTAATATATAGCCACTAATATTTTATGCAGAAAAATATATTTGATATGTAATTACGATCATTATAAAGTCTCTGTTAGTTGATAACATCTTAAAAATTGCAACAAACTCAGGAATGTCCCTTTAACATGCTTAGTTATGAACCATATTATTATAAATGTTTGGTATTTAAACAGAAACTATTATACAAGCTTGTGTAATTGATTTCATGAAATGAGTGTCAGTATATTGCCCGAGTGAGAGTGAGGGTAATACATGAACCCTGACACAAGTTTCGTCAAATCAGTACGATTCACATAGGAGTGTAATAATTTCTTTATTATTCTGTTATCCATAATATTATTTTTATGAATAACAAAGACTGTGTAAAAATGTTTCAAAGCTAACTTGAAGGAGACGACGAAATGACGTCACAGAACTAACACTGTCAAAGCCCCACTATAAAATGACGTCACAGAACTAACACTGTCAAAGCCCCACTATGTCATGACGTCACAGAACTAACACTGTGAAAGCCCCACTATGTTATGACGTCGCTTCTCAAACGTATGTCATTTATTGGTCGCATGAAATCGTTAAGACACACACGTGTCGTACTGGTTAAATTTACCTGTATATCTTGAACTATGTATGTGGATAATAAGTTAAAAGTAAATTATGTTATTATCATTACTGGGTAGTGTTACTTGTTTTGAAGCAAACCATAATTTCCACCTTCCGTATATAACAAAGATGAACATTTTTAACAAATTATAATAAAACTACACTGATGTTTTCAAAGGTTATTGGCCGGTGTCTTAAATACCGAATCTCTCTGCGCATGTTCCATTTACCTGCTACTTCAAAGGAAATCAGCTGGTGATGAACATGTTGGAACTGACTGGGTTTTTTATTTATTCTATACATGGATTACTTAAAAGCAATGGTAAAAGCAGTTTGGAGCTAATTCATATAATTGCTGGAAGCAAACATAATTTCTCATTGGATTTCTTTCACATGGAAATTACGACAACAAAAAATTGCCGACTAGAGGCAACCATAAAGTAATATTAAGTTTTCAAGGACTTAAGATTTTTCAAATATCATTACCATGGTTACAAAAAACACAAGATGTATTGATAGGATGTACGTTTAATGAAGTGCATACTAAATAAACCATTTGCAAATTGATTTCATAATGAAAATTATGAAGCTTCGCAGAGCTTGCCAAATAACATTGATCGAGTTTTGACAGAACATCAATTCTGATTACATACCCATCACAATGAATTACGAAATTACAATAAGTAGCGTAATTTTAATCCCGTAATGCTTTCTGCATTGTGAAATTACTTATCAGATCTTATTACCGGACCTGCAATTAAAGGCATTTTCTTTCCCCTAATATAGACGCTGGTAAGTGAAGTCAAATTGGAACATCATTTGCACAGAATTTCACTAATTAAAATAGCTAAAATGAATGGTAAGTTATTATTATATTACTGATTTTAAATAACAGTCGTGACAAGTGTATGAAGGTAAAATCACAAGCTTTAGCCTCTATAAACTTATAGCTGTTGGGTCTTGTCTTGATAACAAAAAATTGTCTTTAACTAAAATGCTTGTCTGGGTTGAGTGGAAATAGAAATACATGACATAGTGTTGGAGTGGGGAGTGGAAGATAGAAAGGGAAGTTGAGATTGTTGGCATGGTAATGGGTTGGGATTTAAGTAAACTGTTATATGTAGAGAATTAAAGTTAAAAGTTTGTTTTGTTTAACAACACCACTAGATCATGCACCATGATTTATTAATCACTGGCGCTTGGATGTCAAACAGTTTGTTGTCTGACTTACAGTCTTAGAGAGGTGGGACATGCCTAGCTTAGTGATAAAGCACTTGCCTGATGTGCAGTCAGTCTGGGATCGATCCCCATCAGTGGGCACATTGAGCTATGTCTTGTTCCAGCCAGTGCACCATGACTGGTATAGCAAATGCCATGGTAAGTGCTATCCTGTCTGTGCGATGGTGCATATAGCTGATCCCTTTCTACTAAAGGAAAAATGTAGCAGGTTTCCTCTCTAAGTCTATATGTCAAAATAAAATGCTTGACATCCAATAGCCAATGATTAATAATCAATGTGCTCTAGTGGTGCTGTTAAACAAAACAAACAAACAAAAACACAGTCTTACAGGAAACCCGCTACATTTGTCCACTAGCAGCATGGGATTTGTTTTTATATGCACTTCCCCAGAGACATGACAGCACATAGTTTGGCTTTTAATATACCAGTTGTGGGGCATATACAGAGAATTAGAAATGATTATATGCATGAAGAGAACTGAAAGCAGATCAATATGCGAATACTCATCTTTTACTGTATCGGTTTATATTTACTTGCCAATGGCCAAGTTCTTTTATGGATGAAAACAAAGACTGATGTATTTTGCCTCCGGGTATAAAACATTTGTTTCACAAACTTTATAAGAAGCTGTGAAAAGGTATGTATTCACAAATATTTTTTATCTGATCTTTGGTTTTTGAAAGAACAGGAAGATAAAACTCCAACCATATTCATCCTGCTTTTAATGATAACGGGATGATCGACGGAATAAAACAGTCAATACCGCAGAGAGACGACTCCAGTGGCTGCGTCAATATATCGACAGCTCATAGAGAATAATCCTTCGTATTATATCTGCAATGTCTACACAGATATACCTTTATTGGAGAGAGATAGGGAAACACACATAAAGTCACACATGAATCCATTAATTTCATGTACTTAAATAATTTGAAAAGCACAAGGTACACTTTTATGCCATTAACACGATGATGATGAGAGATAAATATTTACACTTTCTTAATTTTAGTATGAAAAGTATTGTGGAAATGTGAAACTTCCTCAGTTTAACAGCTAAAGTTAAACGTTTGTCTTGTTTAATGACACCACTATAGACCACATTGATTTATTAATCAATGGCTATTGGGTGTCAAACATTTAGTAAGGTTTTTTTTACTTGAAATCCAAGAGGAAACCCACTACATGCACTTTCCCACAGACAGGACAGCATATACCATGGCCTTTAATATACCAATCGTGGTGCACTGGCTGGAACAGGAAAAACTCAATCAGATAATGGGTCCCCTGAGAAGGTTTGATCCTAGAACACAAGCACCTCAGGTGAGCACTCTACCGACATAGCTAGATCTACCTCCCACCAATAAATAGCAGTCAAGAAACGAAGGAAATGGTTTATTTAATGACGACGCACTCAACACATTTTGTTTACAGTTATATGGCGTCGGACATATGGTTAAGGACCACACAGATATTGAGGGAGGAAACCCGCTGTCGCCACTTCGTGAGCTACTCTTTTTGATTAGCAGCAAAGGATCTTTTATATGCACCCTCCCACAGACAGGATAACACATACCACAGCCTTTGATATACCAGTTGTGGTGCACTGGTTAAAACGAGAAATAGCCCAATGTGCCCACCAATGGGGATCGATCCCAGACCGACCACGCATCAAGCAAGCACTGTACCACTGAGTTACGTCCCAACCCCAAATAGCAATCAAGAACATAGTGACTATATCAGTGTAAACTGTTTACTTTTCACACCGGAGTTAACAACAAGTGTTAATATCTAGCACATTGTTTAACCAGATGTTAACAGGCGTGACGTCAGCAATGTTTATCCACCACGAAGGGCAGGGTCTAGCTCAGTCAGTAAAGCGGTTGCCTGAGGTGCTTTCATCATAAGATCAAATCCCCCTTTTCCACCCAATTTAGCACCAGAACATGCCCAATAATAATGTCCCTGGACTTTTTAAAACATATTTTCAGACACACAGAGCTCAAATTTAATGATGGCATTGATAGTTGCGATATGAATTGCCATAGGTATAGGGATTTAATGATAGTTGTTTTGCTGCTGGATTTAACATTACTGCCATATCCCATGGACTGTCTTTGTACTTTATTATCATTATTTTCAGAGGTACGCAAAGCTCAAACTTAATGATTTGCAATACGAATTGCCAAACGTCCGGAAATTTACTGATGGCAGATTTTTGTTGTTGGATAAACATTATTGCTGTCATTTAAAGGGATAATGTTTGGTTTTTATATCTGTTACAAAGGTTACTGGTTTAATATAGCTGTAGCCAGGCTCAAAATAGCTGTAGATGTCTGTGGCAAAATCATTAAAACAATAGCCACAGTTAACAAACTTCTTAAAATATAGCCTTGCATATTAACAGTTTTGTTATTTTGATTTATAAATCCATCCATAGTTTAACTTAAAACTAAATACTTCAATTTTATTTACATTAGAAAGAACTCTCTTGATATTGATTCTTTTTTTAAAACTCTAATTAACCCATACAACAAAGAAAAATGATTTCAATTTTTTTTTTTTTTTTATTATTATTATTTTATTTCTAACAACAGCTGCATAAGGAACAAAACAACCAATTATAACAGTATTGCAAAGTGTTTTTTTTTTTTTTTTTTTTTTTCAGTTTTCAAGAATTAAAGTGCATCAACAATATGATAATAAAAAAATATGATTTGTTCATCAGAGCAACATCTCAAAGGAATCCTGTGACAATAGATTTTCAGTTGAATGATTTGTATGTCTGCAGTGACGCATACATGTGAACAACCTATAGTCCGTACCATCATTCTATAACACAAATATTGTTTGTAAATAATTTCAGTTTCGTTTCACATAAGAAGAAAAGTAAAAGTGTTTTGGAAATAAAAAACACCCCCAAAAACTAGTTTTATATGCAATTTACAAATCAATCGGCTCAAAAATAAATAATTTCGATTAAATTTCATAGCATGAAAAAAGCGTTCCCCGTGGGACAGACTATAGAGTATTTCGATAATAAGCATAGACTATTCATGCGAAGTAAAGTGTTGGAATTGGTGATTGGCAGGTTGGTTTGTGTACAGATACTTTGATCTGACATATCCTTAATGGATGTTTGAAAAAAAGTCGGGTGCCTTTATGTAGGTTTTTTTCTGTCAATGAAAAAATACCGATAAAATAGAAAAGGCAACATTCTGCAGAGAAACCTAGACACAGGTGTTAATATAAAAGTAAAAAGTACCAAGTTTTTTTTTTCTGACACTACTTTACAATTAATATGAATTTAGTTTATTTAACTGAGCTTTATTATTCAAATAAAAAAAACAGGAAATATTTTTTTTATTTAACAATACCTCGGCTATTTTTAAACTGGCAGTTTAAAAACTTAGGTCGAGAGAAAGTTAAAGTTTGCTTTGCTTAACAACACCACTAAAGCTCTATAATTTATTAATCATTATCTGTTGAATGTTAAACATTAATCATTCTTATGATAAAAGAGAAAACCCGCTACATTTTTCCATTAGCAGCAAGGGATCTTTTATGTATGCACTTTTGCACAAACAGAACACATACCATAGTCTTTGGAAAAAAGCCCAATCAGAGAATGGGTCTGCCGAGGGGGTTTGAGCCTATGACTAAAGCACCTCAGGTGAGCGCTTTACCAAATGAGCTAGCTCTGCCCCACCCATCAGAGAAGAAAGGAAGAAAGGAAATGTTTTATTTAATGATGCACTCAACACATTTTATTTACGGTTATATGGGATCAGACATATGGTTAAGAACCACACAGATATTGAGAGAGAAAACCCGCTGTCGCCACTTCATGGGCTACTCTTTTCGATTAGCAGCAAGGGATCTTTTATATGCACCATCCCACAGACAGGATAATACATACCACAGCCTTTGATGTACTAGTCGTGGTGCACTGGCTTGAGCAAGAAATAGCCCAATGGGCCCACCAATGGGGATCAATCCCAGACCGAATGCACATCAAGTGAACACTTTACCACTGGGCTACATCCCGCCCCTCACCCATCAGACAAAGACAAAACCTGCTTCCATATCATATAGACCACACCTACCAAAACGCATCAAATTAGCTTTTATATGTATACTCTCCTATGTGGTGTTGTGCTATTATCATATAGACCACACCTACCAAAACGCATCAAATTAGCTTTTATTTGTATACTCTCCTATGTGGTGTTGTGCTATTATCATATAGACCACACCTACCAAAATGCATCAAATTAGCTTTTATTTGTATACTCTCCTATGTGGTGTTGTGCTATTATCATATAGACCACACCTACCAAAATGCATCAAATTAGCTTTTATATGTATACTCTCCTATGTGGTGTTGTGCTATTATCATATAGACCACACCTACCAAAACGCATCAAATCATCTTTATCATATAGACCACACCTACCAAAATGCATCAAATGCTTTTATATGTATACAATGTGGTGTTGTGCTATTATCATATAGACCACACCTACCAAAATGCATCAAATTAGCTTTTATATGTATACTCTCCTATGTGGTGTTGTGCTATTATCATATAGACCACACCTACCAAAACGCATCATATATGACTCTCCTATGTGGTGTTGTGCTATTATCATATAGACCACACCTACCAAAATGCATCAAATTAGCTTTTATATGTATACTCTCCTACGTGGTGTTGTGCTATTATCATATAGACCACACCTACCAAAACGCATCAAATCATCTTTTATATGTATACTCTCCTACGTGGTGTTGTGCTATTATCATATAGACCACACCTACCAAAACGCATCAAATCATCTTTTATATGTATACTCTCCTACGTGGTGTTGTGCTATTATCATATAGACCACACCTACCAAAACGTATCAAATCATCTTTTATATGTATACTCTCCTACGTGGTGTTGTGCTATTATCATATAGACCACACCTACCAAAACGCATCAAATCATCTTTTATATGTATACTCTCCTACGTGGTGTTGTGCTATTATCATATAGACCACACCTACCAAAACGCATCAAATCATCTTTTATATGTATACTCTCCTACGTGGTGTTGTGCTATTATCATATAGACCACACCTACCAAAACGCATCAAATCATCTTTTATATGTATACTCCCCTATGTGGTGTTGTGCTATTAACATATATGGGTTTATGGATGTGCAGAAATATTTTAATGTTATTCTGTCTTACATGTGACTGTCAGCTCAAAAGTCAGAATTTAACTATCAAATTAATGTTCAAACACACTCACTGGGGTCACACACCTTGACCTGTGCCATACAAATGTGCCCCAAATAAGAAGTGGTCTTAAATATGGATAAAACAGTATCATAAAAATCAGTATATGTTTTGGTTCCGAAAGTAAGACAGCAAACCTTCTGAGGGCCCCTGAATAACCTTCACCTGAGATGTTGCCACTTGACAGGTAATAGATTACAGAGTGTTGACTGTGAGGTGAATTCAGGTGATTGTCAAGCACATGGGAAACAACCCCTAGGCTAACACTCTGAACACACACTGTCTAGACCTCTGATGGGGGCTGTATAGATGGTTCAATATATCATGTAATATGTTTACATTTCTTTGGCTGGGACATGGCTAAGAAGCAAAACATCTGTCTGATATGTAACATGGTCAATTCCTCTCTCCAGACATACTTTGTTGTTTTCCATTCCAACCATTTCTTCATAACTGGTAAATCAATGGTCTCATTGCTCCAATACTGGTAAATCAATGGTCCCAATCCAGGGCCGTAGCTAGAGGGGGTGGTGGGTGGCACGCTTGCCCCCCCCCCCCCCCCCCCCCCCGAGTTTTAGACTATTAACTACTCAGTTGCCCCTCCAAACAAAAAATCCTAGCTACGGCCCTACATTCCTCTAAAATCAGTAAATCAATGGTCCCATAACTCCATGACTGGTAAATGAATGGTCCCATTCCTCTATGACTGTTAAATCAATGGTCCCATCTCTCCATGACTGGTAAATCAATGGTCCCATTCCTCTATGACTGTTAAATCAATGGTCCCATCTCTCCATGACTGGTAAATCAATGGTCCCATCTCTCCATGACTGGTAAATCAATGGTCCCATCTCTCCATGACTGGTAAATCAATGGTCCCATCCCTCCATGACTGTTAAATCAATAGTCCCATTCCTCCATAACTGTTAAATCAATGGTCCCATTCTTCCATCACTGCTAAATCAATGGTCCCATTCCTCCATGACTGGTAAATCAATGGTCCCATCTTTCCATAACTGGTAAATCAATGGTCCCATTCCTCCATAACTGTTAAATCAATGGTCCCATTCCTCCATAACTGTTAAATCAATGGTCCCATTCCTCCATAACTGTTAAATCAATGGTCCCATTCCTCCATAACTGCTGAATCAATGGTCCCATTCCTCTATGACTGGTAAATCAATGGTCCCATCTTTCCATGACTGCTAAATCAATGGTCCCATCTCTCCATAACTAATAAATCAATGGTCGCATTCCTCTATGACTAGTAAATAATGGTCTTACTGCTCCAAGCCTGGTAAATGCATGAAAGTTTCTTTGGTGGTATATACATTTTATATACAGATGACACGGTCTTTAATAAATGGATCACTGCTTTAAAGGGACATACCATAGTTTTTAAACACAAAGACATATTTTTTTTACAATTACAGCCATTTTTGTTAACTGAAGTCATACTTTACTTAGATTTTATGGTTTCGATTTATCAATTTCCATACATTCGAAGTGTTTTTGTCATCCTGGTGTTTTTAATATCACAATATGCATTTCTAAGATTTTTAAAAACGCATGTGCGTCTAAGAAGTAACAGTTATGGAGTCAAGTTTTAGTCTATTTTTAGAGGGTATTTCACCATTTCAAAGTCACAGACTCATGTTTCACTCAATTGTAACTTCAACCAAATGTGTTACAGGTTTGTTGATTAACTAAACTTAGTGTTAATTTTTACGGGTTGAAACTAGGGTCTGTCCCTTTAAATCACGAGTAAATGTTTTAAACAATAAATAAAATCAACTTCAGATTCTTGGAAATACCAGGACAGCATACAAAGTTAGTCCAGTCTTTTACCGGACTCTTTGATGTTTACCGGTATATCCAGTCATTCAGGCTTTGCTTAGGAATGTTGAAATTTGAAACAGGAAATGCCAAAAGAAACATAGAATGTCAATTTATAATTTTTGGAGAAAAAAAAAAGTTGGAGGAGTTAGGAAATGAAGTCAAATTAGATTATTAGCATGTTGAAGGAACTAACACGTGAAGTCAAATCAGGTTGTTAGAATGTTGAAGGAGCTAGCATGTTAAGTCAAATCAGGTTTTTACAATGTTGAAGGAGCTAGCATGTTAAGTCAAATCAGGTTTTTAGAATGTTGAAGGAGCTAGCATGTTAAGTCAAATCAGGTTTTTAGAATGTTGAAGGAGCTAGTACGTTAAGTCAAATCAGGTTTTTAGAATGTTGAAGGAGCTAGCATGTTAAGTCAAATCAAGGTTTTTAGAATGTTGAAGGAGCTAGCATGTTAAGTCAAATCAAGGTTTTTAGAATGTTGAAGGAGCTAGCATGTTAAGTCAATCAGGTTTTTAGAATGTTGAAGGAGCTAGCATGTTAAATCAAATCAGGTTTTTAGAATGTTGAAGGAGCTAGCATTTGAAGTCAAATCAGGTTTTTAGTTTTTGGAATGAGATAGTATGTGTAGTCAAATAAAGTTTTCCAGCCAGTTCACCATGACTGGTACATCAAAAGCCATGGTATGTGCTATCCTGTCTATGGGATGGTGCATATAAAAGATCCCTTGCTGCTAATCAAAAAGAGTACCCATGAACTGGCAACAGTAGGTTTCCTCCCTCAATATTTGTGTGGTCCTTAACCATATGTCTGACACCATATAACCGTAAATAAAATGTGCTGAGTGCATCGTTAAATGAACCATTTCCTTCATTTCAAATAAAGTTTTGAGAATGTTGAGAGAGACAGCATATGAAGTCAATTCCCGAATGGCCACCCATATTGGATATTACTACACCTGAAATTATCATGGACAAACCCTTTCTTTGGAGTCTTAATCACATGCATGTTAAAACTAATACAAGTAACAAGCTTTTGGTGCAAATTAATCAGAAAAACTTTGAAAAGTAAATGATTTTAATACAATGCAATAAAGATTCTATGTGGACTGAAAAGAGGTTAGTTGACCCCGAAGAGGTGACAAAATGTTTGCTGTTTGCTGCAAACAATGTAATCTGCTTGGAGTTCTGCCAAAATAAATTGACAGCATCTTGCTACAAGTTTCGCTAGCTAACCCATGACCTTCCAACTATTTGGTGAGCTTAAAATGGACAAATATTTCCTTTGCCTAATCAATACCTTGATTCCTGTATCTGCTGCAATAAAAAACATGATGATCTTTGAGCATTATACTGATTAAACCAGGCACAGTTCGCTCTTTGTAGTGCCAATGAATTCAAAAAATGGTCAATCCCATCAATTTGTTAGGAAGTCATCAGCGGATTAATTAAATCACATAATCTATTGTCTGTATAGTAGCCAAGGATTAAATCAGATGTAATCTTTTGTTTGTAGTTGCCAGTGCCTGGCAGTGATTGAACTTCACATAGTCTACTGTTTGAAGTCTAACTAAAAGGATCACTTTAATGACGTATATACCTTTTATAAATAAAAACATCAGTGAATCACTGACTTTGACAACAAAGAGAAAGAGAAAGAAAGAGAGAGAGAGAGAGAGAGAGAGAGAGAGAGAGAGAGAGAGAGAGAGAGAGAGAGAGAGAGAGAGAGAGAGAGAGAGAGAGAGAGAGAGAGAGAGAGAAGAGAGAGAGAGAGAGAGAGAGGGGGAGAGAAAGAGAGAGAGAGAGAGAGAGAGAGAGAGAGAGAGAGAGAGAGAGAGAGAGAGAGAGAGAGAGAAAGAGAGAGAGAGAGAGAGAGAGGGAGAGAAAGATAGAGAGAGGGAGAGAGAGAGAGAGAGAGAGAGAGAGAGAGAGAGAGAGAGAGAGAGAGAGAGAGAGAGAGAGAGAGAGGGAGAGAGAGAGCGAGAGGGAGGGAGAGAGAGAGAGGGAGATATTTTTTTCAAATTCACACTACAATATTTAACTGAATTGACTGAACAAATGACAATTGTATGTACAGGCATTAATTAACTTTTTTTTTCTTTTCTGTTTAAAAAAAAAAAAAAAAATCAAATTTAAAGGATTATTGATTTAAAATGAAGCTGAGGTAAAATGGTTGATAATTGCAGGCAATGTTTTTGTTACTTGTGAGAAAGAAACACAAAGTGAGAACTGCATGGGGTATTATTTCAAATCCATTAGTAGTTGTAGGAAGACAGCATCTGTGATACCATTAAAATCACCTGTATAAGCGACATAATGGACACAATTACACACTTGCAAATTAACCCCATTATATATTTTACAAATATTACTAAAAGAGAGGTCTAAATGTGACAAAGACATTTTTGAACATCCAGGTACATATACATGTATGTACATTGCATATATACATGATTTGTCAAAACATTTACTTTGTTGGTTTACATTAGCAATGAATGAAAATATGTATCATTCATATTTGTTATGAAACATTATCTATACAAAATAATTTTAAAACCCCCCCCCAAAAAAAAAAAAAAAAATCTGATCATGACAAAAGACATTTTTGAACTAGAGGTACATGTATATGGTTTGTCAAAAATTTCCTTTTTGGTTTACATTAGTAATGAATAAAAATGTCTTTCATTCACTATATTTATTATGAAACATATTATCTAATCAAAATCATTTTTTAAAAAAAGAAGAAAAAATTATTGAAAAAAAGAAAATTAAAAAAGAAAAATAATTGAAAAAAAAAAATTAAAAAAGAAAAAAAGAAAAGCAAAGCAAAAAAAAAAAAATCCCTTTTTATTAGGAGCTATAAATTATTTCTAAATGACTGTCTTGTATATATCTAAGACCATGGTGATTCTGTCTTGTTATGGGAGGAAATTAAGTGCATATAAAAGACTCCTTGCTTCCAATAATTAAAAGTAGCACACATCGGACTTCATATCACTAGCCTATTAACTTTTATCCTAAAAAAATATAAAATTAAAAATTAAAAAAACAAATTAAAAAGAATTTCAAACCAGACAGCTGTGGCATCAAACTAAGTTACATCATCTCAGCCATTTAATGCCTTTCTGTAGAGGTTGTGGTAACTGTTTGTGATTCTAGGGATTGTTCACAACTGAGATACCGTCACTTTAATGACCACCCCTCCTGCCAGCCAGCTGGGCGATGTAACGTCTCACAGTTGGTGTGGGCCATAAACTCCACACTTTCTACCAGCTTCTCTCCGGTCTGGGTAACCGTATCAGAATAAAGTGTAATTCTTCAAATGCTTAAGAGCTTACTGCACTATATAGAAAATGTATTTTGGTTTAACTCTTTGCCTGCTGGTGTAAATAAAGAGGCAAGAGAGACTTGCCGGAGCCTTTGACATTGGCCGAATTCATTTGAAATATTTCAAGTGGCTTTCAATGATTTTGATGACAGCAATTTAAATTTGAAATAATTAAGTTTCTGTTACATTCATACCATATAACGTCATCCCATTTGTCCAGACATACATAGCAACGTGAGTTTCTTCAATTATCGATGAACATAAAAATTACGTTGTCAGGGAACATCATATCTGATGACGTCATTTTATATGGGCAAGAAGTCTTACTAAGTGTCATTGTTTATGGAACAAAAATAATTCAAAATAAAGTATGAAGCTTTAAGTATTGTCTGTCATTTCTTTTACGTTCATCTTGCAACTAGTAGTAACTTAAGGGTTTTATTTCCACCAGGAGACAAATCCTGCTGATTGTGGCTCAGGAAGATGTAACATTGGGGAGAATTTGTTGCCAGCAGCATGTAAAGGGTTAATTTAGGACCAGTGTGTGAAGTAGTCGCAGGAGATAATTGTGAAAAAACAACCCAAAACCCTAAAACAGTCCAAAACATCTTTTTCAGTGGGTGAAGGTGGAGTGGGTAGAAGTCAAAAATCAGTATAAAAACAGACTGAGTGGACTATGGCAATGATCTCTGCTACATAGTATTTTTGTAGTTTTCTTTCTTCTGGTGATCGTTCCAGCCAGTGCACCACAACTGGTATACTCAAAGGCTTTGGTATGTGCTATCCTGTCTTTGGGATAGTGCATACAAAAGATCCCTTGTTACTAATGGAAAAATTGTAGCGGGTTTTCCCCCAAGACTGTTTGTTTGACATCCAATAGCCGATATTTGATTAATCAATGTGCTCTAGTGGTGTCGTTAAACAAAACAAATTTTAACTCTTTTTTTTTCTTATAGAGAAGGGAAACATAATATATATTCAGGAAAATAGGAATAGAGAGTGGGAGTACATAGCACACCCTACCCACCAAAAAAAAAAACAGAAGAAGAAGAAAAAAAATTAAATAAGGAAGCAAATTATATATATACAACATGTATATCTTTATAAATTCAGCTCTGTAAGTTTATGTAATAGTCTGTATTTAGTTTTGATGAGGTCATCAATCTAAGTGATTAGTCTTTTCACAGTCTGAAGACCACAGACTTATACAAGTCCTTTAGGTCATCCCTACGGAAGGTGTTACAAAATTAACATTAGATGGAGTCAAAATTTGTGACAAATCTTTTCTTCTTTTTTTTAAAAATCAGCTATAAAAATCGGCTCAAATTTAACAGCAACACCAATGGCAACTGACATTGCTGTGATATACTTTGCCGGAAATGAAGGACTTTACAGATAACTTTTTTTTCCCTGCTGGATAAAAATGATTGCCATCAGTTGAGGGATAATTTTTTTTTAAATTATAAGTTTATCTGTTGAAAATATCTTTGATTAATATCATTATAGGCGAACTCAAAATTGCCACAGGTGAGCACTTTGTGGCAAAAACATTTCAAAATTGACAAATGACCGAGTTTGAACCTTGCATTTACTGCATAAATTTTATCTTTATGCACTCAGTTTTATTTTGATATTCTCATCTACTTTGCCGAACACTATTATGAACACTGACGACTCACCAGTACCTTAGGAGCGTTTCTCCAAAATAAGGCTTTGCACGACTCGCTTATTAGTTTTTAAACATTATTATGAACACTGAACTCACCAGTCCCTTAGAGGCATTCCTACGGAAGAAGGCTTGGCATGACTCACTTATTAGTATTTAAACATTATTGTAAACATTGATGACTCACCAGTCCCTTAGGAGCCTTCCTGCGGAAGAAGGCTTTGCACGACTCATTATTAGTATTTAGACATTATGAACATTGACGACTCACCAGTCCCTTAGGAGCGTTCCTCAGGAATAAGGTTTTGCATGACTCGTTTATTAGTATTTAAACATTATGAACACTGACGACTCACCAGTCCCTTAGGGGCATTCCTAAGGAAGAAGGCTTTGCACGACTCGCTTATTAGTATTTAAACACTATTATAAACACTATTATGAACACTAAACTCACCAGTCCCTTAGAGGCATTGCTGTGGAAGAAGGCTTTGCATGACTCACTTATTAGCATTTAAACATTATTACGAACACTGGACTCACCAGTCCCGTAGGAGCATTCCTGCAGAAGAAGGCTTTGCATGACTCACTTATCAGTATTTAAACATTATTATGAACATTGAACTCACCAGTCTCTTAGGGGCGTTCCTCTGGAATAAGGCTTTGCACGACTCAATTATTAGTATTTAAACATTATTATGAACATTGACAACTCACCAGTCCCTTAGGAGCATTCCTGCGGAAGAAGGCTTTGCACGACTCGCACGAGATGGCGTCGAAGTTGTAGCCGAGTGCGCGGTCACCACAGACCCCGCAGTACTTGTCCTCCTTGTTCTTGCGGCCCTTGGACGACGACAGCCCGTCTGGCGACATCGTCTCCATCGACCGGTACGGGTGAGACACCGCCTCCATGCTGTTCGAGTCCTCGAAGCTGGGGACACAAACAGAGTCATTAGAATGCATGATAAAAGGTAACATCTTTGGTATGATATATCTAAGGTAAGGCATAATTTAATTAATTGTTGAGAATGGTGAAGTGATTTTGTAATCTACCTGTCTGTTAATGTGAAGCAAAAGACAAAAACGTGCTGTATAATAAACACAAGCTACTAATAATCTTGTAATATTACAAAAGTTTTTCTCCTGTATGGTGTTCAGGATTCTGATTGGTTGATGCTGGTGAAACAAATTACAAAATGAGAAAAAACTGAAAATAAAGTACAACTCAAGATATACACGTATGTAGATCATGATTAGGAAATAATAAGGTATTTTTAATTTACTATTTGTTTTGTTTTTTAATTTGGGAGGAATTAATCCATGTATAACAGTGACAAACACAGTACAAGTTATAACATTGGTTTGCTGGCTATGCAATTTTTCAATGTTTTTTTAAAAATATTATATACATGTGTGTATACCAGGGGTGGGGAAAAGCCCTTTTTTCCCGGTCTGGGACCGATTCTCAATCTCTGAGACCGAAATTATTTTTTAAAAACGCGCGTTTGCCGGTCCCACTTTTGTCATTCTTGTTGGTCCGAAGCACCTGTCCATTTCTATTATTGGAACAAATTCCTATCGGTCAAGTGGACCGGCCAGCCCAGACATCGGTATCTCGTGCATGATTTAAAATAATAAATAAATAGTGGTTAATATGGCTGGTGTTTCAGACATTTGTGATTTTAAAGTCTGCCTAAGTATATCACCAGTCACTGAAGTCGGACCTACAGTGCTGAGTAGTGTCAATCGACTGCCACTAGGCTAGACATTTGTCAAAGTCGCTGAGTCGGTCAAGAGATTACACATACATTAACGATAGCACCATTCTTGGTTTAGAGAGCCATCAAGGTATTGCACTCCAATTCAATCTAATTAAAATTAGCTCCACTATTACATGTGGATCTAAAGACAGCCAGTTGGAGCTCATGTCCACCAATCAAAACCTTACTTGCAAAATCCTGCCAGTGATTTAAAAATAATTTGAAAACATTCCGAATTATCCTGAGGGTATACGACATGTTTCGTCGTCAATTACGAATGCCTTAAAACATGTTTTATTTTATAAAATAAATAATTTGTAATGTAAAACTGAAGACTGATAACCCACCCCGTACGTATTGGTATGGTTCGCTGTACTGCGGCCACTAAAATAGACTCGCCCGATATTTTTAGAATTTGTATGCTCCCAAATAACGTTATAAAAGGCGAAGTGTGATTGGTCAATATTTAAATTATTATTTACAGATGAAATGTTACCTGGACATTGGGGACTACACAGTGTTGTTAGTTTTAAATCACTGGCAGGATTCTGCAAGTAAGGTTTTGATTGGTGGACATGAGCTCCAACTGGCTGTCTTTAGATCCACATGTAGTAGTGGAGCTAATTTTAATTAGTTTGACTCCAATTAAAACAAAGGACCCGGAATTTGCAACTAGTTACAATCAACACCTGTCAACACCTGTGTCGGGTCGAGTGTCCTAGTCCGAAGCAAGAGGCTTTTGTGCAATACAAACTGCTTAAAATAGCATAAAATATAATGAAATAATCTATAAATGTATTTATTGTTGACTGTTCAATCATCAATGTAGTGTATCCAATAATTATAAAGGATTTTAAAATTAACAAGCTTTCCACCTTTTTTTTTTAACAAGTGGGAGTAAGCAGAACAGCTACATGTACTGTTATCTCAAGAGCCAGTAGAGGTCAAATTTCATCCAATCAGTGATGACGTTATTACTTTGTCTAAACATGTGCTAGCTCAGGCTGTCAAATGCTTCAATGGTGCCATCTTTTATTAATTTTCAAGATACAGTACTGAATACTCATACTTTTTTTTTTTACATATATGGAATTAAAATTCATAACTTTTATTCCTTTATGTTTTCATGTTTATCGTTTCGCGTTCATGATTCAAGATAAAACTACAAATATCACTGATTTAAAAAAAAACTATTTGGCAAATGTTTTTTAATTTTTAATTTTTTTTTTAATCTCCCACCCCCCCGGGTAGTGATGACATCGAGTGGGACCGATTGACAATTTTAATTTTTCCCCACCCCTGGTGTATACATGTATGTGTGTACTGGAACAATGATAAATTCTCCCAACTTCAAAATATTTATTTTTAAAATGTAAACATTACATTGAACAATAATGCACATTGGAATTTGAATATCATGGGCATTTGCCCCTGAAACCAGTCATTAATGTATACAAAAATGCATCTGTGTACAAGACAGAATACTTATTTATACAAGCTTCAGAGTTGTGAAATGATTTAAGTGAATGCAAACATCCCTTCAATCTGCAGGGTGACTAATCACACACACACATGGCTGGAGTACCGGGATATAAATCATCTTAATGGGAAGAATCACAATCAATGAAAGGCAAGTATTAATCACCATTATATCCTTGATTTGAAGCATTTCACATCGGTCAGTAGTGTACAGGCTATTGTTGGGTCCCAAATCAAATATTTTAACTGCAAATAAGCATATGCATGTGCACACGAACACATGCACAGACACACAGGGGACAATATTTTGAAATCTGAGGGAACCGGAAGTCGGTTCACGTGGTTTTTACCTAGGTAACCAATTGTTCAGTTACGTGAATTATATTTATGAAACCCGTGGGTTAATGCACCTCAAAATTACGTTGAAATTGCTTAATACATAGTTTTTAGCTGAAACATAAAGTTAAAACAAATACAAAAGAAAACATTTGACCAAAAAAAAAAAAGGCTTTAAAGGAGTGGACAATTAAGGCATTTGGCCTGGTATGCATATTCAACGATATATAATGCACATTATTGCTTAATATCAACAAGTATAATCTTATAGTTAATTAATAAAACAGTTAAATGTTACGGCTATTATATATATAATGGGCGCAGCCATTTTGTACCATCCTAATGAATACGCCCTCTGGCGAGCTGGTGGTTATGTAATACCTAACGTATCACGTCAGGAATTAGTCTTCGAACTGAAGAAACAAAACATAAACCTGATTTTTTGCGGATGCATCAAAATAAACCACCATTGTCAAAGTGTTGAAATAACTATTATGTTTTGTACATAAATTAACCCATGTACTGAAATAATAATCGGAGTGTTTTCTTGGTTAATTGGTCTTTTCTTTCCGTGGCCAGTACCTGTGGTTCCTGATTGGCAGGTGTATATTTAGACGGTCCCCAGACACTGTGTCTAGACGCACTAAAAAGACGTGTCTCTTTTAAGATCACAGGGTATTGTGTTATAACTGCACGGATACCCCTCTATTCGTAATGGACATTACCAGCGTTATTACTGTAAGTAATTCTGTAAAACCATTGCTTAAGTAGACTTCTCCATCTAAAATCACAAAACTGACCAATTACGTCGTCTTAAAGAAAAGAAAAGTATCACTTGAGTATCTTGAGTGGTCATTTTTTGCTCGAACGTACCCTACCAATAGGCCTAATAATATGCTTTTTTTTTGTTTTTTTGATTTTTCAAAAAAGAAAACTACTGTAACTTGATTTCGTTTTATTGATGCAAATTGAAATATATTTAGTTAAATAGTTTATTATACAATCAAGTCATTTATGTTGTTTTACAAGTCAGGTTGATGAAAGCGAAGCGCCTTGTAGTAAATTAGAGCGTTTGTTTACACTGTGTATAGAGCAGATGGACGGAGCTGACGTCACTTCGCCCCAAGCTATACCACCGGACGTTTCAAAAACTAAACAAAATGGCTGCCCCCAGTTAGCAGGAATATAATTTTTTTATTATTAATTTTAAAATTACGCGTTTTTCATTTGTTAAAGTGTCAGTATGTGTTGGTGGTCCGGGTATGCATCTTTCCAACACATAAGACTCTTGTTTGAGTTGACCCTACATTTAATGCTTGTTAAAGTTAACAATATTATAAAAGAACTGAATATCAGCCCCAGTACTGAAACAAAATATAGGAGCGTAGCCAGAAATTTTCTTAGCATTACGCACGCCAATGGCGTGCCCGAGCGGAGATATTCGGGGGGCCTCCCCCTGTGAAAAAGTTGAAAATCAGGACACCTGTAGATCTGAGCCTTTTCGGAGGATTTTGTTTTCTTTTTTGTAATCTTTTTTCGAGTCATTTTTAAGAGGATAGTTTACAGAACAATTACAGACAGCCTCGACCTATTCCCGGATTTTGTTTTTGCATTAGGCACATGTGTAATGTGCGTAATGGGCGCTACGCCTTTGAAATATATACATAATCATTTGGAGGGATTCCTTTTTGCCGTTTGCATTGGCTATGCCACTTTCACTTTATCAATGGTATGTCTATACTACAGTGACGTTCCAAATGTTTTTGTTTTTTTAAAGCTCATTTTGCGATGTTAGAGTATTTTTCAATTTTTGTGACACTTTTGGATTCCTGTTTACGTTAAAACTGTTTTTAATATATGCAAAATTATAGCCAATCCAATATTATATCTACATATATACCTTTAAGAGATAAAATAGCAGGAGATAATTTAGCCATCCCTAGCGGTCTGAGCACATTTCTTTAAAACTTTAAAAAAAAGTTTAGACTGGTCGCAAGTTACAAATGTTGCAATATAATGTAGTGTACTGGTTTGCTGCGCAACAAGTATCTAAAATTCAGCCTAAAACATTTGTCGGAATACTAGTACTAGTAGTAGTATGTCTGGATTAATAACTTCCTGTAATCGTGAAGTTTGCAATTTTTAGTTTATGAACGTTTACAGGCCATGACGTAACCAATTTGCGGTTCGCGTAAATTTTATTTTGCGTAACTGACACACGAACAGAACGGCGGTTCGCGTGAATTATTGTGCCCTGGACACACATACACGCATGCACACATGTAAGGTCGAACTATAGTCCATCCCATCATCCTACAATTATTTTTTTTTTGTAAATAAGTTCAGTGTGGTATAAAGTAAGATGAAAAGTAAAAGTGTTTTGAAAATAACAAAAAACCGACTATTTTTATGTTCAATTTAGAAAACAATGAGCTCAGAAATAAATACTAGCTTGCAGTAAATTCCATAGTATGAGAAAAGGCGTTCCCTGTGGGAAGGACTATAATGTGGTTCATGACTTGGTTATAGGTGAATATCTGAAGAACACGATTAGAGACACGCCATTAAATTACATACAAATTAGAAAGATGTTGACAAAGAGTAAAAAATCCATCCCAGATACCAAACATGAAACTACTGGAAGAGATCAAGACCTCAGTGAAATTGTTCAACTTTGTCTCGAAGCACTTATCCTCCATTAAAAAATAATTTATAATTTGTATACAAGTAATCAAGCATTACATGGTATTAAATGTCTTGCCTACAATAAGAGAGAAAAAAAACTGAAGAAAATTAAATTAAAATTTTAACTAAATTAAAAAAAAAAACTGATCTAGGACTTATAGTTTGTGAGAAATGGAGCTAAAAGAGAAACTATAATGTTGAACTAAGCCTAACAAAAATTGATGCTGCCATTGCCACTTCCATGAGAAAAGTAATAATATTTTATAAAGATGTGAATAAAAGAGTTTTATTTCAAGTGGTCTTATGTAAAGAGGAAAACAGAGAAAGAAGGATAATAGTGATTGTTACAGTATAACAACAGTTTATCATAATTAATTGTCCTGTCTACTCGTGTCAAGAAAAAGGACAACTATGTCTAAAGTTTCATGGATCTACTTTGGGCTTACAATTCATTAGAAATTTAGCTAAATGCCAAAACATAGTATAGAATTAAACATCAAGTTGACACCATTACTACCAGAAATGTAATACAAGCACATACCTTGAATTTCAACTTTAATGATAACAGGAAGGAAATGGTTTATTTAACTATGCACTCAACACATTTTATTTATGGTTATATGGCGTCGGACATAAGGACCACACAGATATTGTTGGAGGAAACATGCTGTCGCCACTTTATGGGCTACTCTTTTCGATTAACAGCAAGGGATCTTTTATATGCACCATCCTATAGACAGGATTAATGATGTCAGAAAAAAACTTAAAACATTATTAACGCAATAAATATCTCAATAGAAGACTAACTCCCCTGAATTACAGCTCTAAATGCTATCATCTACAAGACTAGATTGTACTAATATATAATTAACAGTCATGAGTTATTGTTAACGTGAATAAAGCAATTATTGAATCTTCAAATAACAACCTGAGGTAAAAAAAAATATTAAAAAAATTCTTTACATCACTATTTAATTATTAATGCTCAAACAAGATTAACATTTTGTATGCTATTATATTTAAAATTAGGCTCGGTTATTCATGAGAAATGGAATGTAGAGCAAAAATCTTTAATATTTAGAGAATGTCACAGATTCTAAACAAACTAGACTGGTATTAAATTTCCTTTAAGTTTTGGTGTTGCAAGTTTTTAATAATAAATACAGTAAGTAGGCAGAATGCATACATTTATATATATTTATAATACAGATACCTATATGAAATGGAAACAGCATTGTGTGTTACCAAAACATCCTGTCATCATCTCATATTCAAGCAAGCTGATAAATCTTTAGGTGGTTTCACGAGGGAGGAGAAGGGAGAGCTACGAGAGCTGCATTTTATTTTCATATACCCACCACCCACAAAACACAATGTTATTTAAATCATATAATTAATTAACAAATCTTTTGGTAATTCTTTGTTAGTATCATATTATTTTAGCCAGTTTTGATCATGGTCAGACTAAGCCAACAGTTAAAAGCTGATGGGAATGGCAGGTGTGTGGCACAGATATATCCTCAAGAGACAAACATCTGTCACGGTTGGAGAGACAAGGACTGAGATGTGGAGGTGGACAGCAAAAGAAGCTGAAAGATAGGAGGAATTGCCAGATCGGGAAGGAATGAGATGGAATTCAAAGGAGAGAAAGGAAAGGGGGCAGTGGGATAAATAAAAGTTTTGATCACGGGTAACTTCTAAAAAATTATTTCAATAAATTTAACCCATGATACGTATAAAAAGCTTGCACAACAATCTTGCACATGGTTGGTTTTTCGTGCATTTATGAAAACTACCAAAATGTGAATTTGGCTTGGGTTCATTACAGGTCAATTCGTAGCAACACTTGTCATTTTATATGCTCTAAATTGTTGGCTTTAATCATTATGTTTCAGAACATATACCACAACGTAAACACCTTACAATAAAAGAATCTGCATTTTCTTTTACCATATTAAACAAAAAGCTCCCAAATATCTACAAGCTGTTAATTAATTTAGCTGAATAAATGAAATGATGCAGGAAAGCCAGCAGGCATAAAACCAGTACAGTACCCCCCCCCCCCCCCCCCCCCCTCCTCGCCCTAGTGATCAATTCTGAACCGGTCCTCAATTATGGCGGGGCAGTGTCTCAACTGTCACATATTTGTCATATAACCTTGGCTGGTTGATGCATGTGTGTGCAACGTCCTTTATTCGTGTGTGTATGTGTTATATTAATCCAACATTTACTGTTTACGATAAACAGAGCTAAATGCAAAAAGCCAACAGAGCCGTAAGCTATGATTCCATATGCACAGTTGTGACAAGAGTATGTGGTTTGTTTACACAAATACAATCAGACTTATAGCCACATATAAGCATCCACAAAAGCATCCAGATATATGGAATCATACAGGTCCAGTTCAACTATAGCCAAGCCCGCTCTAGTGGTCACCTGCATTAAGCAGCTGCCTGTTTTAAAAGGGCATCTGTTTATTTTTTATGCTCCCCTTGATGGCTATTATAACACAGGTATGGCTGTATTTTGAATCCCTGTCCCCCCCCCCCTCCCCCACCACACACACACATACACACACAATGTATAAGTTAGTCACACAAGTCAGCCGTACATGGAATCCTAGCTTTAAACATAAATGTAAAATGTAAAATGTAAAAATGTAAATGTATAAAATGCACCACCACCCCACCCACACACCCCACCATAACACATGTAAGTGTCTATTGTGATGTACTTATAATATGTTTCTGCATAAAGTTAGCATTTGTAATTTCTAACAACCATTTTGCTATTAATTCCAAAAGGAAAGGTCTATACACATTATCACTTAACATGGCCCAAACTACAAAAGTCAGCCCTTGAAATTTGCAACAATAATCAACAACAGTGCCATTGCAAAATGCTGTTGCAAATTTGTTTGGCAATGTCATTTAAAAAAAATCTTTATTGGGAATTTACTTTTGTTATTATTTGTTCAAAATTTTGTCGCACATTAATCTGAATTTCAAGGGATGAAAAAGCTGATGTCATCATAATTGCCCAGAAGGACCCACTCTAAATCTAGTATCTCGACATCGCAGGTCAGACACAAATTGAAGACCGATCAACCTGCCATAACAGAATCTTTCAATCTCCATTATTCAAATTCATTTTTCATACACTCTACGCCGTGATACATGGGTGAACACATTGAGTTGAGTCAGCGAATAAATTCACTGCCTTATAAATATGTGTGATTGTATCCACTCAGATGGGATCAGATTCCATGAGGTGGTATTAAAAATGTATACTCAAACAGTAGCATTATACACACACACAACACGAAAACTATAGGCACAAAATGAAGATAGAAAAAACCTATACCCAGAAGACAATCAAACTAATGTACTCCCACGAGAATACGAAATAACACCTGTTTCATACTGATATCTGCCATAATCACCGTAGTAAAGAAAGTAACAGTGTTTTTCACTGTCGTATCTTGATTATTTGTTTGTATGCGTGTTCTTTATTAGTGAAAATGCATACATATATTTATATTACATGAACAGCTGAATTTTACACCTGCATTAAGTGCAGATGAGAAAAGAAAGAAAACGACAAAACACCTACGTAATTATTCAGACAAAAGTGCCAGTGTATAAAATGCAATCACCACAGGTGTTAGAAAGATCAATATTTCATATGGAATTAAACATTTACAATATACACGTTCAGTCTGTTTTGAATGTTATCTTTATTGTCCTCTTGTAATGAATACCATTGTAATGATAGCGAAGTACACAACAGTTTAAAATATATTTTAGGTCAATATTTTATATAAAAACATGAGTAATTTAGACTTGCAGAGTTAAGACTGAAACAGTTTGATATAAAGGTTATATTTTGTAAATCTGGAAAAACCTTTTTAGGTATTGATCTGAATATAAAATAGAATTTTTAGTTATTTTTAAAATGAAAATCTCAACAACAAAATTTCCTCCAAATTAGTCAAACCTGCCAAAACTGATCACCCATAAAAAATGTCGCCTGTAATAGCAGGTGAACTTTATAAAGGTTAAAGTACAGACAGAATCGACAATACTGGTGTTTGTTATAGAGAGGTGGATGTTATATGAGGTGGTCTTCATGCTTCACTCTATAATAAAGGGGCGGGATCTAGCTCAGTTGGGAGAGCAGTCACCTGAAGTGATTGGGTTGTAGGATCGAATCACCTCAGAGGACCCATTCTCTGATTGGGTTGTAGGATCGAATCACCTTAGAACACTCATTCTCTGATTGCCATGGTATGTACTGTCCTGTCTGTAGGATGTTTTGTAAGAAAGATCATACAAAAAAAATCTCTTGCTACTTATGGAAAATATAAGCGGGTTTCCCGTAACACAAAGCATCAAAATACTAATACATCTGACATCCAATAGCCGATGATTAATAAATCAATGTGCTCTAGCAGTGTCGTCAAACAAGACAAACTTTAACTTTAATTTAACTCTCTCCCCATCTTCTCCTGTGATGAGCTGCAAGACTGCAGCACTTCAAATGTAATTTCACTGACGTATAACAACAGATGAAGCGTTTCAAGCACGACTTGAAAACATTTTATTTATTGCATCAACAGAGACCCAGGCTGACAAGACATCTGAACATGGCTGCTCTTTCCTTTTGAACCCAAACAACACTTGTGCCCAGGGCGAGTGGAAAATGAAGTAAAGTTTAGCTGGAGTAATATATTGGCCACATCTGCAGGCCGACCTCAAGTGGGAATGCACCGGCTGACCCCACAACCTACTTAAAAATCTTGCTGAACGAAGGTTTGATGAGGACCACATACACAGAACACCAGCGACAGCCATGTAGATTGTCAGCCACAGAGAGTGTTAGCCATCGAGAGTATTATAGCCAGAACGTGTGACCTAAAACACGGTGTTGTAATTAGTTACATGTCCACTCTTCAAATAACTCTCTTTCACTCGGACACTAGTACAAGTGGACTGAATAGGAGATTTAACATGTTTTAAATGTAGTGGTGTCCTTTATAATAAAATAACCTGTCCATCCATCCACCCAACCAACCACCCACCCACCCACTCACCCATCCATCCACCCATCCACACATCCAATCTACAGCTGTCTTGGACATCATTACACTCACCAAACACTTATCTGTCTTTGCACCCAAATATTCATCCAATTAATCATCCATCCATGCTTTCAATAATCCATTCACCCACCCAACACTATCTGTTGTCCATCCACCAATCCATCTGTCCATCAATCTGTCCATCCGTCCATCTGTCCATCCACCCAATATCCATCATCAATCCACCAATCCATCTGTCCATCAATCCATCCATCTGTTCATCCATCCACTCCATCCACCCAACGAGTAAGCAACCTGACTATTGTGTTGCCTATTCCCAGAACAGCGGACAAGTGACAACATGGACAGACAATTCTTCATATGATTATTTAATTGTGAGATGTGCTGTGGTAAAATGGTTCTGCACCTCAATACAAAACTTCCACACACCAACAAAGTAGAAAAGAAAAAAGTTTCTTTTGTTTAACGACACCACTAGAGCACATTATTTATTAATCATCGGCTATTGGATGTAAAACATTTTGCAATTTTGACATATTTAGTCTTAAGAGAGGAAACCTGATAAAAAAAATTCCATTAGTACCAAGGGATTTTTTTAACACACCATCCCACAGAAAGGATAGCACATACCATGGCCTTTTAATATATACCAGTCATGGTGCACTGGCTGGAACAAGAAATAGCCCAATTGGCCCACTAACAGGGACTGATCCTAAACCATCCACACATCAAGCGAGTGCTTTTACCACTGGGACGTAGCCCAATTGGCCCACCGAAAAGGATCGATCCTAAACCATCCACACATCAAGCGAGTGCTTTTACCACTGGGCTACATCCTGCCCTTTCACACACCAACAAAGTAACATATCGGACAATCAGGTAATCATTTTTCACACTGGGGCATCACAATATTTCCTTAACTTTCATTAAAAAAAGAGAGTAAATTTCCACCAGTTCCTATAGCTATGTACTGCTCTTTCAAACCCTGTTCCTGCATGGACATAATCACCAGCCACCATTTTCAATTTGGCTTGAAAATATTTTGAGGGAGTATTAACAAAAGCTCCACTGTAATGGAAACAAACTGAATGCGTTTACTGTTGAACCCATACACCAGCCCGGGTCACCTGGTGCAAACTAACACACGGCACAATGGTTACCAAGAAAGTGGGCACTGCCTGACAACAGGGCAGTTTTACGAGGAATTTGTCCACCGTGACATCTCATGAACTTCAGTTTAATGATGTCCAAGTGTTATTACAGACCTAACAGTTGTGTTTGGATGGGAATCAAACAGAGAAACACTTCGGCCCTGTGTCTGTGGCAAACTCCTCCTTGATAAACGAGGCACCAGCAACATTAATATAACTGCAGAAAGACAACGAAATTAAGTGAAAAGTTCTAGATAGCACTGTAATTAATATAACTGAAAACGTTTTACATAACTGTGCAGTAATTAATTAATAACTGAAATGTCAGCACACATATGTATTAGCTCATTATATTTAATTTGTAATGTATTTTTATAGTCAAGAAATATTAATATCAGATTCTTAGCTAGTGTTTAAATCAAAGGCCCATAGGAATGCTATCTGAAGAGGGGGGGGGGGGGGGGAGAGGAGGATACATTCTTTAGTGGAGAAGGTATACCCTAGTGTGTGTGCATGTGTGGTGTGGCGGGGAGAGGGGGGCACAAGCCATATTTTTATCCTTATTTATATAGGTTAAGACAAAAAAATATATATTTTCATCCTCAAGCGAGGGGCCAAGTAACCCCCACCCCCTGCTTCCTGTAGACTTGAATTATATATATATATATATATATATATATATATATATATATATATATTAGACAAATGGTAGTAACTGATAAGTGTAAAGTTTACTGTGCATGTTTTGGGGTTTTTTGGTAAATGAAATTCTTACTCGGGTTTTAATGACTTATTACTAGACAAAAGTTACATCAAACTCTTTCATCTGATGGTGTGATTGTATGTAAATGTTTTCTCACTAAGTTACTAATGAGAAGGGGTCCAGTAATCGGTTGGTGTAGTTGTGTAAAATACAGCCAAGGAATGAACTAAGTTACTGGTAAGCAGGGGTCCATGCAGTAAAGGGTTGACATAATTGTGTAAAATACAGTCAAGGAATGAACTAAGTTACTGGTAAGCAGGGGTCCAGTAATAGGTTGGTTTAATTGTGTAATATATAGCTAAGGAATGAACTAAGTTACTGGTATTAAGCAGGGGTCCATGCAGTAACGGGTTGGTTTATTTGTGTAATATACAGTCAAGGAATGAACTAAGTTACTGGTAAGCAGGGGTCCAGTAATAGGTAGGTTTAATTGTGTAATATATAGCTAAGGAATGAACTGTTACTGGTATTAAGCAGGGGTCCAGTAAAGGGTTGACATAATTGTGTAAAATACAGTCAAGGAATGAACTAAGTTACTGGTAAGCAGGGGTCCAGTAATCGGTTGGTGTAGTTGTGTAAAATACAGCCAAGGAATGAACTAAGTTACTGGTAAGCAGGGGTCCAGTAATAGGTTGGTTTAATTGTGTAATATATAGCTAAGGAATGAACTAAGTTACTGGTATTAAGCAGGGGTCCATGCAGTAACGGGTTGGTTTATTTGTGTAATATACAGTCAAGGAATGAACTAAGTTACTGGTAAGCAGGGGTCCAGTAATAGGTTGGTTTAATTGTGTAATATATAGCTAAGGAATGAACTAAGTTACTGGTATTAAGCAGGGGTCCAGTAAAGGGTATACATTCAAGGAATGAACTAAGTTACTGGTAAGCAGACATAATTGTGTAATATACAGTCAAGGAATGAACTAAGTTACTGGTAAGCAGGGGTCCAGTAATAGGTTGGTTTATTTGTGTAATATACAGTCAAGGAATGAACTAAGTTACTGGTATTAAGCAGGGGTCCATGCAGTAACGGGTTGGTTTATTTGTGTAATATACAGTCAAGGAATGAACTAAGTTACTGGTATTAAGCAGGGGTCCATGCAGTAACGGGTTGGTTTATTTGTGTAATATACATTCAAGGAATGAACTAAGTTACTGGTATTAAGCAGGGGTCCATGCAGTAACGGGTTGGTTTATTTGTGTAATATACAGTCAAGGAATGAACTAAGTTACTGGTATTAAGCAGGGGTCCATGCAGTAACGGGTTGGTTTATTTGTGTAATATACAGTCAAGGAATGAACTAAGTTACTGGTATTAAGCAGGGGTCCATGCAGTAACGGGTTGGTTTATTTGTGTAATATACAGTCAAGGAATGAACTAAGTTACTGGTATTAAGCAGGGGTCCATGCAGTAAGGGGTTGATGTAG
The DNA here is from genome assembly GCF_016097555.1 of Gigantopelta aegis. Taxonomy (NCBI): domain Eukaryota; kingdom Metazoa; phylum Mollusca; class Gastropoda; order Neomphalida; family Peltospiridae; genus Gigantopelta; species Gigantopelta aegis. The sequence continues at coordinate 9,699,031 of NC_054708.1, read as the reverse complement.
ATGCGTAATATACAGCCAAGGAATGTCTGTGGTTAACTTCTCCTTGATATAAATCTGTCTCCTTGGCATCAACACCCATGCACTGTTAATAGGGTAATTCCGACCTAATCTGTAAATTAGATTAATAACACGACTGCATATTAATCTCTGCGAAATGGCAAGCGGCCCAGATTACTGGTTAAGATCCACCGGCTGCCAGTTCAAGGTTTTTCATAGGGTGTAAAATAAAACATTAATTTACACATTTTCACAAAAACGGATGTCCCAGACTGTTTCACAAATGTTTATAGTGTCTGAAAAATAATTGGCAATAAAAGCTCACAAAATATTATTGTTGGGGCCATTTTTAAAGCTCACTTTTGAGGTTTTGTTTACACCTTGCAAGTCCATTTAGAACCGTACATGAGAAATTATAGCCATTTAATAGAGATTGTGGAACTTAAACCCACTCCCAACAACTCTGGTAAATGTCAACAAACTTTATTTCATATAGTGTTTAATTAATTCTTTGGTAATGGGTAGAAAATGAAAATTAGTATTCCAAACATACTTCAGTTTTAAGTTTTCTCAAAGATGGATTTTTATATATGTTAATAATCATAATGTACATAATTTTTTATAAAAGGTACAAGTTTAAAAATATACTTTAAAAATTTAGGGAAACATTATTTTTTTTTTCTCTCGATCTGGCAATTTGCCGTTCTGAACTTTAGTGGACTTTTCAACTCTTGTAAACAATTATTATAAGTTTCTTAAATTCCTAATATGGGTAGAACATTCCACACACACTTGAAATAAAGGGAGGTAAATAATACAAGGAATGAAAGTAACACCACAAACAAATAATGGACCAAAAAATAACAAATAAATTGCTTTATTAAAATCATTTGAACTAAATCTGTTTGGTAATTTTAACAGATAAGATTTAATTTTTTTAATATATCTTTCAACATTTTATTCGACACTTCCATCTGCAGTTATTGAGGTCAAACTTAGCTGAGTGCGAAACCGACCTTAAAAACTAGCTCTGTTTATCTGCTCTACTTTAGGGAATTCCAAAGCAAACTTTGCACCAACTGTGACTCACTGCGTTTAAATTCAACGGATCTCTCAAGGTTCCTGCGTGTAAACAGCACTTTTCAAATGATCAATACTTTTAGGCTTTGTTTTAACAGGCACACAGTCTTTGTTGTGTGGACTCAAAGTTTTCGCTTTTTTTCAGCAATGTGCCGATACGTTTTGTTGGCAGCTAATGTGCTTTTGTGGCAGGACGGCGGAATATTTAGTCTGCATGATGCTATGCAACATCCGCAAGAGAAAAAACAACAAAACAATGCTTGTGTTTTCTACAGATAGCCTACTGTGAAATTCTTCTTAAAAAAACTTCCCTTTTTTTTTTTTTTTAACATTTTATTTTTAGATTTTTTTCTTTTTTTTTGTTTTCTTTTTTCTTTTATTTTTTTAGTGTACAGAACTTTTATTGCTGAATCAACCTCAGTGAAACATAAATTAAATTAAATTATTTTAATCTAAAAACATATACATGTGTACCAGTATTTCATTGAATTGTGTGTCCTATAAATGCCACAGATTGTTTCATAGTTTGCTTTATTTTAATTTTTTGTACAAAAATTACTCAACAGTACCTCATTAGAGCACTTTATACATTTCTTATAAAGTTGTGCAAAATTTTAAGTTGTAATTTATGAAGTTAATCAATGAAGCACTGACAGAAACGCTTTCTACAGCATACTTTTACACACAACAGCAGTAAAATATGATATATAACTGTGTGTCCATTCCTGCACTTGAAACCGTGCCATAAGTTTAAAATTGAGGTCAACAATACCTTGTATAATGACTAACAGTACACTGCACTCGGTGGCACCAAGAAGCGCTAATTCAGCAACACTGCAATATGAAATTACCCAATCAACTTCAGACTGCAATTCAAGCTAATCAGTCTATTTAGGCCGTATTGTAATTGATCTAGTATGTTAGAGCAACAACCAACCCAACAGGTAAAACAAACAGAAAAGAAAGAAACAAACAAACAACCCCCCCCACCCCACCCCAAACCAACCAAAAACGAAAAACAAAAGCTGACTTATGTCAGAATATCATTCTATTTGATGACAGTGATGCTTAATTGTGCATTGTCTGAAGATGTATATATTGAAGACAGAGCTACATATCCCTATCTCATTCATGTCTTTTTATAATCCCACATACTGTTAAACAGTCTTTAGGTTGTCAACCATTTTTGTTGAATGTGACTTTGAATGACCACTGCTGTCATATGGACATAAGCCATGATCAGCTATTTGTCCTGGTATATAAGCCATGATAAGCTATCTGTCCTGGTATATAAGCCATGATCAGCTATTTGTCTTGGTATATAAGACACGATCAGCTATTTGTCCTGGTATATAAGCCATGATCAGCTATTTGTCCTGGTATATAAGCCACTATCAGCTATTTGTCCTGGTATATAAGCCACGATCAGCTATTTGTCTTGGTATATAAGCCATGATCAGCTATTTGTCTTGGTATATATAAGCCATGATCAGCTATTTGTCCTGGTATATAAGCCATGATACACGTCATCATCCATGAGCTGTCTGTTCTGGAGTAAGTTACTGGTTAGTTGTTACTGGTTAGTGAGTGAGAGTGAAGTACACGATTTAGGCTGTCGCTCACCAAATGCAAATTAAAGTTGAATTTTTTACGAATATATTTCATTACTAATTCACCAAAAAGCTCATTTGAAAATCACCTGTCATTCATAGATTTACCGCCATTTTTGCTGTTTGGCTAAATAAACTTGAATTTGGTGATAGATTTTTCTTAGCAAATTCGTGAAATTGCTCATATTTTATACACTTCAGGCTAAAACCCTGAAAGTTTGCTTTCACCTCCCAGCTGACCCATTAAAACTTGCTCTAGTGGTGAAGCAGGTAGAGGGATGCGAACCCACTACCTACCAGCCTTCAGTTTGACAAGCACAACTGCTATCGTTATTTCAACAGTTCCTCCAGGTATTATAATCAGGAGTAATGGATTGCTCTGATACATGTTGGACAAGATCATGATACATCCGTCTTTGTACAACAGTGAAGGAAACTGTATGCATGATAACTATAATATTTTGTGTGCAACAGGAAGGAAGGAAGGAAGGAAGGAAATAGTTTATTTAATGACGCACTCAACACATTTTATTTACAGTTATATGGCGTCAGACATATGGTTAAGGACCACACAGATATTGAGATAGGAAACCCCACTGTCGCCACTTCATGGGCTACTCTTTTCGATTAGCAGCAAGGGATCTTTTATGTGCACCATCCCACAGACAGGGTAGTACATACCACGGCCTTTGATATACCAGTCGTGGTGCACTGGCTGGAATGAGAAATAGCCCAATATGCCCACCGATGGGGATCGATCCCAGACCGACCGCGCATTGAGCTGACACTTTACCACTGGGCTACTACGTCCTGCCCCGTGTGCTACAGGAAATTCACTGTACGATAAGCATGTCTTATGGTGCAACAACCTTCATAACCTTAGTTCAGATGGTTCGCCTGTCTTCAAGTACATAATGACAGTGCTCTGATGGGTTCCGCGTGTCCCCTCTGTACGCGTGGGAGCAGCTACGCTACAGCCAGCAGCCCATGCAAGCTGGCAAATGATATTTTCTGGCAATCATCTTAAGCTTTCGTCTGAGATCTCAGAATTACTTGGGACATCCTGTGCAGATGAAAAAATACCAAGTGGGCCAAACAAAAGTTTAAATGTCTTTCCCCGTCTTCCCATGGGTTTATTATCAAAGTTCAAAGCAATCTTCAAAGCGTCCGGAATGCATCGTTCCTTCAGCAGCAATTTTTGCCAAATGCTGGGAGTCGGTCACCACAAAAGACGGAATCTTTGAGATTCCATCGTCTCTCATAAGAAATATGACATTTTGCCTGACGTGTCTTTTGCCGTTCAGACTACAAAGACGGGAGTCTGACTACATGATATTAACGCTGAGTCGTTATGGACAGTCGGTATAAGGTCAAAGGTCGGAAGTTTGTGATGTACTGAGTTGGGGAGTTTTGCTTTTCAAAGTAACAGAATTATATATGGATCAAACTGAATATATAGACACCTGTCAAACATATACCTTTACACCAACAGATACACTTATTTACAAACAGATCATAACATACAAACAGATTTATTTTTGTAAACATCATCAAAAAGCCCCAAGAATCTTTTGAAAGGCCTTCAAAATAGTTTAAGGCTGATATTTTGGATATACAAAATTTTTAAGTGACAAAGTCTATATTTTCTGCCGAAGAATAGGTAATAAAACTGGTCACGATTTGCTCAGAATATGAAGAAGCTAGTAAATGTGCATAAAGTCAAAAGAAGTTGAATTTGTTCACAAATTTTAATTTCACAAAGTTTGGCTCATTCTTGAGCCACAAACATTTGGTATGGACAACATTTTCTAGGCCTGCAGTAATGAAGGAAACATCAGCACACTGAAAGTAAGGTGTTTTTTTTATAAAGATGAGTGATACAATTTTAATATTCCACTTCAATTACAAGCATTTGTTTTTTCCTTTCTTTTCCCCTTTTTTGTTGTTTGTTTTTGTTTTTCTTTGTTGTTGCTTTGTGATTTTGTTTTCATCTTTTTGTTTAATATATTTAATTAATAATTTGGCTGAAATCTGAACATACAGGGCCGAATTCACGAAGCCTGCATGTTTTCCTTAAACGCCGGTGTTTAAGTATTGTAAATTATGTAGTTAAACGTGTAAGACAAAATCAAGCTTTGTAAATTGGGGGCGGGGGGAGGGGATGTAGCCCAGGGGTAAAGCGCTTGCTTGATGTGTGGTCAGTCTTGGATCGGTCCCCGTCGATGGGCCTATTTCTCATTCCAGCCAGTGCACCATGAATGGTATATCAAAGGCTGTGGTATGTGCTATCCTGTCTGTGGGATAGTGCATATAAAAGATTCCTTGCTACTATTAGCAAAACGTAGCGGGTTTCTCCTCTAAGACTATATGTCAAAATGACCAAATGTTTGACATCCAATAGCTGAAGATTAATAAATCAATGTGCTCTAGTGGTGTTGGTAAACAAAACAAACTTTGCTCTCACCCACCCCATCAGTGAACACTGTGTTCTTGTGAACATGTGTACCAGCCACCCGTACCACACTCGTTAAACAAAACAATTTTTATTTTATTTATTTTATATATAGTATCCTTTTTAAATGACCTACACATAACTACATGTATGTGGTGTAAGAATTGTAATCTCATGCCACGGATAAATCAGTTTGTTTGTTTTTCTGTTATTATGTCAACTTATAAGGTCATATAATATATTTAATGCTTAGTCCATAAAGGTATGTCTTAAACAAACATAGCAGGCTTGAATTTGTAATACGTTAGAATGTGTATTTCCACACACAGTTATTGTTAAGAAAGAATGCCGGCTATTTCAGCTCTATGCCAACTCATGAACAGTAGGACCAGTTGAGAAAACATCGACATGTGGTTTGTCATGCTTAAAATTAAACACAATTCGTACTGGGAATTAAAGAAAAAACGTTGAACACATCAAAGCTACACCCTTTTCATTTGTTGTAAAAAAGAAAACAAAATGAAAAGCAAAGCAAAACCCTTGATAATTCTTTGTCAACACTATAGACATATTTAAAGGTTTTAATACCAGCCGGGATCTTTAATCATTGCCGTATTGAAACGTCGTCATCGTGAGGTGAAGACACGCAAGTGTGACCGTTCACATACAGAGAGGAGTTTGTACCATCGCCATGGTTACCAATGACTGGTAATGAAGCGATGGCAGGCGCTATACAAAGAATGCTTTAAAGTTGACTGTGTCCCGAATGAGCTTCTTAAATTGATAAAAAACCGACCTCGGGAAGATTATTACTTCAGTAATATATTTTTTTAATAATCCAAAAGACCTTTTCATAGATTCGGTCTACCATTATACCCGCGGTATATACCGAGAGCCGATTAGAGGTCGGCGCCCCGCGACGCTCACCCTACCAACCAGTCAGGCATGGCGGTATTGAAATTTGCCATTAGTCTCACGCTGAGCCTAAAAGTAACAGTTTGTTGTAGGGACACTGCTGACAAATTCTCCAGCTCTGTTTAAACCATTGTTCCACCGGTAGAAAGAGAAGATGGTCTCACATGGAGACAGTCAATAAAAACACTGCTTGCCAAACACTGTCCATCAGTACATTAATAGACAATTTTTCTTCTTTCACACACTTAACTCTTAACTCTCAACCACACCCCACACCCCCTCGATCTCCCCCATATTTTCTTATTGCTTCTTCTCTTGGGAGGATGGCGATTTGTGGCATATGCTGTATGCCAGGAGGCAAGCACGGGAAGATTGCTTTAGAAAGCGGTCTTGACATTTCGTGGACTTCGGAAATGGAAAACCACTTTCCACTCTTTGTGGCATTGTTGGAGCTGTCAACAGGGAATCAAAAACTTATTGAAGCTTGCAGCGGGTAAGGCTAATCGGCTTAGAGAGGGAGAGCAACACTTGAGTGTAAGAGCTGCCTACATCAAGAAACATCATACTAACACGGCATCATATCAATGTATGTGTATAAGTGATGGAATAAGCAATAAGGAAAGGGATAGACATCAAGAAATATCACACTAGCACGGTGTCATTCCAATGTAAATAAGTGACAAAATAAGCAATAACTTGGATACTAATGGTAAGGAAAGGGATAGACATCAAGAAATATCACACTAGCGCGGTGTCATTCCAATGTAAATAAGTGACAAAATAAGCAATAACTTGCATACTAATGTATGGAAAGGAATAGACATCAAGAAATATCACACAAACTCTGCATAATACCAACATATACATATGTGACAGAATAAGCAATAATGTGTGTACTAAGCAATAAATTATTACAAAATAAATTGCTATTAATTCAACTAAGCTAAAAAAGAATGAAAAAAAGTAAAGTTTTTTAAATTTTTATTGCATTAAAAAAAAAAGTAAAATATTTTTCTTTAATTTAAATACCACAAGCATTATTTATTACTCATTTTAAAAAAAGCAACCCTATTGGCTGTCTAAACTTTTAAAAAATTCATTTAAATGGTTAAAAAAACATTTTTTTTTATTGTGGATCATCACTGTCAGCCTCACCATGTGGCAATTTTAACCAATCAACATTATCACCATTCTATTCTAACCAATCAGGCTTTCTGACATATTGAAACCCTAACCAATCAGCTTTCTTTAAAAAAATGTAAACAACACTTTCGATTATCTTTCAAATTTTTATTTTATTTATAACTTAAATCATCACCTGGACTTGAAAATCTGAACCCACCAGCTTCCTAACTGCCTAAAAGTAAAAACATCTGAGAAATTAACACCTACAACTCCCCATGCACTCTCTCTTAGAGCTGGTTGCCATTTTATTTCTTGTGGATTGTGGCGAATTCTGTAACTCATTGACGGCCTATTGTGGCAGAGTACACTGTTGGTTTAACTGCAGGTTGTGCTATTGTTTTGGAAAGCTCTACGCCAAAGAAAACAGGGGTAAAAGCCTTCATGTGATGGAAGCTGACAAGATGTATTTGTTCTATGTCTCAGTTGCCGTGTAGCATTTGATCTACACATCTGGTACACTGACAGGCCAGGCAATTCCTTCTGCACTTAGTGTTCCCCATGCCTGCTACATGCAGTTCAATCCACGTGCATGCTGTGGCTGCCGATGTTGCTGTATGCAGTTCAATCCACATGCATGCTGCGGCTGCCGATGTTGCTGTATGCAGTTCAATCCATGTGCATGCTGCGGCTGCCGATGCTGCTGTATGCAGTTCAATCCACGTGCATGCTGTGGCTGCCGATGTTGCTGCATGCAGTTTAATCTATGTGCATGCTGCGGCTGCCGATGTTGCTGCATGCAGTTTAATCTATGTGCATGCTGCGGCTGTCGATGTTGCATGGTGTGTTGATCATACAACAGATATCTCTTCAATACTACACTGATATCATTAATACGTTATCACTCATGCCAACCTGATGGGATGAAGCCCAGTGGTTAACTGCTCGCTTGATACTTGGTCGATCTTTAAAAGATCACTATTATAGTAGGCCCATCGGGCTATTTCTCATTCCAGCTTGTGCTCCACAAGTGATGTAACAAAGGCCATGGTATGTACTATCCTGTCTGTTAGATGATGCATATAAAAGATCCCTTGCTGCTATTCAGAAAGAGTAGCTCATTGCATTGTGACTGCCGATTTCCTCTCTCATTATCTGTTTGGTTCTTAACTATATACCAGACACCATATAACCACAATTAAAATGTGTTGAGTGAGGTGTTAAATAAACCATTCCTTCCTTCCATATTTCACCATGTTCCAATACAGACATCACAAGTATCTATCAATTTATTTCTATTGGTGTTGACCATGCAAGTCCTTGGACCTTGTTATTCCAAGTCAGACAATTATATTGACGTCTAAATGTGGCCATGCAATTAAGTCAATTAATGCTGGCAATTTTCTAGCAGGTATATGTTAGGCTTAGTGAGGCTACGCCTGATGGTTTGTTGTAAATTATTAAGTATTGTTTAAACTAGAACTTATCGGCACCTGCAGCCTAGAGGTTAAAACCATATATACTTGTGGATGTCAGGTTTAAAATTAACTATGTTATTGTGTAACCAGTCTCGGTGGTGTTGTGGTTAAGCCATCGGACATAATGCTGGTAGGTACTGGGTTCACAGCCTGGTACCAGCTTCCATTCAGGGGGAGTTTTAATGACTCAATGGGTAGGTATAAGACCACTACACCCTCTTCTTTCTCACTAACCACTACCCATTAACAACTAACCCACTGTCCTGGACAGACAACCCAGATAGCTGAGGTGTGTGCCCAGGACAGTGTGCTTGAACCCTAATTGGATATAAGCATGGAATAAGTTGAAATGAAATGTTACTGTATACAAGTTTTACAAAATATTTATTTAACACGTCTGCACAAAATACAAACATATCTTAAATTTCCATAGAAGAAAATTGTTTTTGGAAAAGCTTTAAAGTAAACAAACTATTAATTTTATTCCCAACACATAATGCATTATCACTTTTTTTTTTCTTTTTTTGTGAAAGGTCTGTTGGGTTTGCTTTGTAATTATCCCCATACCTAGCAAAACTGATCTACTGTGATAACGTGGCAATGGGCAAGCTCATCTGCAAACAGCCAAGACAACAACTCTGTTTGAAGACTGATGGTCGACAAAAAGCTCGGCACATTTCTCCAAACAATAGTTGTTGATTTAAAATCACAAGAAGTACTTAGAACTCGCTGTTAAGTCAGACAGGGTGTACCACACCAGGATCTTTATTCACGAGTCGATTGTATTTAATAAGGGAAAGAGCACGAACGGGGGGGAAAAAAAAAAGAAAAAAAAGAGAGCAGTTTTAAAGAAAAGTGGCCTTGTTTGAAAAATTCAGCTCAAACTCACGTAAAAAACACACACTAGAGCGTGACCCGAGATTATGTGGGTGTCCATCTCAGTGAGGAGAATCACCATCCACATTATTAATCAACTTACCTATGTGTACTGATGTATGCATGGGCATAGGTGTGTGTGTGTGTGTGTGTGTGTGTGTGTGTGTGTGTGTATATGTTGCTACCTATCAAAGCACCTAGTTTAATGCCTGCCTATCTACCTATACATATTTCACCTATACATATACAGTAAAACCTTCTCTAGTAGCCACCTGTATTTAGCAGCCACCTGTGTTCACAGGCCATATTTTGATACTCCTAAATCATCTATAGTCGTTCCCTGTTTTCTAAATTGCACACAAAAAAATACTGCTTTTTTTGTTTTGTTATTTCCAAAACACTTTTACTTTTCTTCTTACATCAAACCATGTGCTCTAGTGGTGTTATTAAATAAAACAAACTAACAGTTTTTAACATTAAAAGTGTTCAGAAACACTATAGTCTAAGTGCAGACTCTGTGTTGAAAAAACAATACTACGGTACTTTCCTTTTCACAAGTAAAGGTGTACACACACGTAAAGGTGTACACACACTGTACTAAATCGTCTCATAACATACTGCACTAAATCGACTCATAACATCACTGTTTTTGTAAACCAATACTAACATAACAGCAAGCAAGCTATAAAAAAAAAAAAAAAAAAAAAAAAAAAAAAGGTTTTCATGAAGCTTCTCATTATGTTTTTATCGATGAATATGAACAATCAAGGCCTATTTTGAGGAATGTTTTCTTATTACGATGGTGTGCCGGACACCAATAAATAATTGTCAACTGATCGCATGTTATGGCTCCGTGGGACATGGCTAACAATAGAGTGAAAATAATCCTACACAACAATTTGTTGCAATCATTATCTTAAGCACACTAGTTCGTAACAATGGCCGGCCATTGTCCTGCAGTCTAAGAATGCTACACCTATAAAACATACTGGCTACTCTATTTCAAGTAATAATCCGAATGGTTGTGGCTCCATAGGTTTTTTTGCAGTATAGTACAATGTTCAGCTAACCAGTGTCGGCATGAGAGATGCTATCGGGGTAAGTGAAACTCTGCAATATCATGGAAAATGTTCTGCAGCATGCAAAAGACTGGTCAGTGACATTTTTAAAAACAACATTCCAGGACTGTATATTAATTCAAGTAAAAAACACCACCAACTAAATATGTTGAATACCTCACGGCTCAAACATAAAATTGATTTAATTTTAACATAAAGTATCCAAGTCCATTTTTAGAAAATGGAAAACAATAAACAAAAAATACCCCCTTTAGGCAAAGCAAATTAGGTGAAATTTGGTAGAATGCTCAGTTCAAATATTTATTTAAGGTTTGATATTCCATAATCTAAAAATATTTTCAGCAATAGAATTTTGAAGTAAAATCATAATCACACAAGACAGTGTTCTTTAATCATTATTTTGAATATCACCCCCCCCCCACCAAAAAAAAAAAAACCCCAACAAAAACAACCAACACCCTGACCCTGCCCCCAACAAAAAAACAAAAAAAAACAAACAAACAAAAAACAACAAATTGCAATAACAAAAACACACACAAAAAAAATTTAAGAGTAAAATTTTCAATATCTATTCATAATTTTATTAATTTATTTTGATAACATTACATAATATACCATCATGTTTTATACCAATGAACTTTACGTTTGTGAGAATAAAGCGACAGAAAATCTTTACAAAAAACAAACAACCAAAACAACCCCTGAAAAAAGTCTACAATAACAATTTGTTATTTTTAATCCACTAATTATAAATATTTGTTGAAAACCGTCATTGGGAATCTGCCAGGTAAAATAATGCATTCAAATGACACATGGCTGATAAAATAATGCAATGATCCATTAATAATACATGACAAAAATATATTAGCTAATTAGCAAGACATGTTTTTTTTATAACTCAATATTTTCTCTGATGGAGTAATACTATCTAAATGTTTTTGGAGTGTAAAAAACACAAGTAATATATCTTAATTCTAAAAGTATAGTCTAATGAAAAAAAGAAGATTATTCTTGAGAATTCTCAATGCCTTTATTAACCAAATGAACAATATAATTGCTACCAGTTTTTAATCTACTAACATGCATTTCAGTCAAGCAGTAAAGTTTAATTTAAACCCAAGCTAATAACACAAACTAATGTTCATGAAGCTTTGAAAATGAAAATAAAGAGATTAAAGAATATTTTAGATTCTATGTTAATTACATGAACAATATTCAGTCCATCTATTGTAAATACAAAAGAACATTAAACCCTACAGTAAACAAAGGATCAAAGAAAACATTATTTCAATGAAAGATAACTATCTTTTTTTAATACATTTACACTTTAAATATAATATTATTTCCCATAAACCTTGACAGAACCCCATTTGAAACTATTTTGAGATTCGATGATTGTAATCCGGTTTGCAAATTATCCATAATACTATCGGTACTATTAGGTTATACAACTAGCTCTGATTAACACACAGGTCCGAGTCTCTCATACGTAGTAGATAAGTAATAATAGTATATACATGAACCGAATGAATAGACAAGGAAGTCTGCCCACTGATGAGTAATTACCTTTTAGAAAGTAGGACACAGGGTCAGAAGGTGCAGTGTTACTTTAACAACAGTAAAAACATTTCGGAAAAAAAGAATAATTCAGTGCTGAATATCTGCTGACCATAACATTTTTTATTATACTGAAAACAAAAATAAATTTTAAAAAAAGAAGAAAAAACCCAGCACTAAAACCTTTTTTAGTTAACAGAGTAAAAAAAACCCATTAAAGTTACAAGAAGAAAATGATACAGACTATTTTTTTAAATAATAAAAAAAAGAAAGAATTCCTATCTTAACATTAAAAATAGTTTGGTTGGTTACAGCAATTAATTCATATGGTCGTCAATTAGAACTTAACTATGACTACAAAGTACTGTGTGTATCTACCAGGATCTGGCTAAACATTAAAGGTAGGGTCAACTCAAACAAGAGCCTTGTGTTGGAAAGATGCATACCCGGACCACCAACACATACTGACACTTTAGCAAATAAAAAACGCGTAATTTTAGAGTTAATAAAAAACCATGATTATTCCTGCTAACTGGGGGCAGCCATTTTGTTTTGTTTTTGTGACGCTCGGTGGGATAGCTTGAGGCGAAGTGACATCAGCTCCTGACCATCTCCTGTATGTACAGTGTAAACAAAAGCAGTAATTTTCGACAAGGCGCTTCTCTTTGATCAACCTGACTTGTAAAACAGCATAAATGATGTAATATTATAATAAACTATTTAACTAAATATATTTCAAGTTGCATTAACGGAACAAAATGGGGTTATAGTATTTTTCTCTGTTAAATAATCCAAAGGAAAAATGTACAAAATTAGGCCTATTGATATGCTACATTGGAGCAAAAACGACAACCCACGATACCCAAGTGATAATTTTCTTTTCTTTGGGACTACGTAATTGGTCAGTTCTGTGGGTTTTGTTGGAAAAGTCTACTTAATCAATAGTTTTACAAAACCATTTACAGTAATAAACCATGTCCATTACAATTTTAGGGGCGACAGGTAATATTCCACAATACCGGTATGTATTTTTATGTCTAGACAGCGACAATTAATTGGCTCGTCTGGTTACCAATCAAATACACACCTGCCAATCAGGAATCACAGGTAGAAGCAACTAACAGCATAGACCAATTAACTAAGAAAACACTCCGTGTATCATTTCAGTACGTAGGTTAATGCATGGGCAAAACATTGTTAATTGTTTCGACTTGTTGTGTAGCCACTTTGACAATGGTATTTTATTTTGTATTGAAAACTAATATATATAGTGCTGGATATACTTATTGCTGGCTTATTAGGATGTGTATTATTACAGAACATTGCAATATATGACTATTTATCATCCCACAAAAGCCAGGTAGATTGTGTTTCTCTAGTTCTAAGGCTCATTCCTGACGTTACGCGTTAAGTATTACGTAACCACCAGCTCGCCAGAGGGCGTACTCACTGAGATGGTACAAAATGGCTGCGCCCGTTATATATAATAGCCATCACATTTAACCATTTTATTAATTAACTATACGATTATACGTGTTGATATTAAGCAATAATGTGCATTATATATCATTGAATATGCATACCAGGCCAAATGCCTTAATTGTCCTCTCCTTTAAAGACTGGTGGAAATAACATGGCTTTTAATTTTTAAAAGAAAATATTGAAATTTAACACTTTATTACACTGAGTAATTAGTAATCATATGTAGTATGTTTATCAGTATTGGAACTTCAACATGAGAATTGGACCTGGCCAACATAGGGCAATTAAACCTTAATAACTCCATACATACTATATATATATATACACATATAACTTTTATACTTTATTAGTCACATAAACATACATATCTACAAGTACATAATATTTATGACTTCTATATTTTATCAGGTCTCATAACTGTCTACCGAAGGATGATGTATTATTTCAAATAAAACTGGTAGCAACAATCATTCTGTTGTTTTTCAGAAACTGGCAAAAATATTTTACAGTCTGGCAAACTTGAATGACCTCAATTTTCTGCAGAAATGCATATACATCTATGTAATATGGCTTTAGGCAAAACATTATTCAAGGATGTAATTTATAATTAGACATCATAAAAAACATTTTTGACTAAAAGGCAAGTATAAACACATAAAATGAAAGACATCATGAATATTTACTGTTTGTCATTTACATAACATAATTATGTCTATGCAATGACCTGAGGCTATATGTATTCAAATACTGGTGCCAAGAATTTATATGCAAACATGACTGGATCATAAAAAGTCACCGGAAAATATTAAAACAGTATTTTAATATACAGTACTATATAAAAATCTATGAATTCCTACAATTTAGATGTATTAAGCATGCATGGTCTGTGTATATATAAAAGTCACATTATTATATTTTTACAACATTTATTTTATCTTAAAATCAGGATTGAATTTTGATGATCATATAATTTTATTCAGTTAAATGCATGGACAGATTTACTATGTTCTGAAAAAGGCTACTAAATTATTTTATTATTGTGTGATAGGACATATTTATTTAAAATATAACATGTAACCGAAACCTATTGCTTTTTTATATCTTGATGTCTGCTTAGTGTTATTTTAAAACCATGTAATATTTCTTCATCTCCTGCATATATTGGTATCTATTTTCCCTACATTTGTAAGCAATAACATAATCCTTTGGACTACCGGTACAATAATATAAAAAAATTATCTCTATTTATACATGTTTATATTTTTCTAAATTCTATGTATATCTAATAAAAATGTGTTATAAATATCCTAATTTGGATAATTTCAATGGATTTATATGCTACTATGACTCGACACTAAGAAGTTGAAGTATCTCTTCAAAATCAATGTTTTATGAAATGGGAAAATGTGAGTATATATGTACATATACTGGAATCTTTAGCATTTTTCAAACATTAACACTGCCACAATACGTACTCTCAATAAAATCTGTCCCAATTTTCAGTTTACCTTTAAGGTGTAACTACAAATGTTAGCTTTTCTTTGCCTAAGCATCATAAACAAAAGGAGCCCTATTCCGATTGGCAAGGCTTGTGGAAGGCCTGATCCTGGGGTCACTTTGAAACTCTATGACAACAACACACTTGGCCAAGGCAAACACAGAGTTTAAATATTTCCAGCTAACTCTTGTTGATTCTGCTATACAAGTTACCTTGAAATTTGTGTTCTTATTATTACTTAGAGTACAATGGGGCGAGTTTTTATACTTATCCTGCACACTGACTGTTAAACCGTCGAGGACAGAATTCTAAGTGCATCTTTAAATGATGAACACAATTTCGCATCCACTTTCCGCACATAGACACACATTAGTTACCTTTGTCCTAATGAGGCAGAAAAAAAACCCCATAGTGCTGACATAGATGATCGATTTGCAAGTAAAGTTGAAAAGTAATGCAACATAATGTTTTTTAAATGCAAAAAAGTTCATCTTGAACAAGCATTATTTAGTTTAATTGAAAAATACAACTTGCATTAGTTTTATATATATAACATATTTTTTTAATGCAAAAAGGTTAATCTTCAACAACATTATTTAGTTTAAAGATATTAAAGGATTAAAAAACAGTCACAATAATCATTATTATTTATTTTAACAAAACTAATCAAATGAGAATGAATGGAATTAATAAAGAGTATAATATTTAGGCCTAATTGATTAACAAATATTGTCTGCAGTTTGAATTATTTTCAGTCATACGTTTTAAAGATGATATAAACAGCTTCCTTTACGGATTAAATTTTTTTTTTAGAAAAAAAACAAATGAAGAAAGAATTAAAATCATATTTAATTGTGAAACAAACAGGGTTTGTACCACTTGTCTACATACTAGATGTAGGTAATCTGCTTAAATATATTTACAAAACAATTAAATAAAATATTATTATTTGTTTATCTCTGAATGTATTTTTGAATAAATATGTTTAAATAAAATGTGAAATAAATCCAATATTGCAAATTATAACTGCTAGTGTTAAATGTTACACCCAGAAGAACGTGAATGGTATTTATAGATCTCTACAGAACTAGAAAAACTACCATGATTCATATTTCTCATCGTACTTCAAACAAACCTCTTTTTTCTGCTTCTTGTTGATTCATTTATTGTGATTGTGAATTAAAAAAACCCTATAAAGATTCAAAACAAAATACTTGGCTTATTTTTATTCTAACAAAATTATATTTGACTTATTTTAATTCATACTATTAGCATGTAGGAACTGGGGCTCTCAGCCTCAAAATGGTTTGGCCAGTTTTATTTTTGGTAAAGATTTTCCTTTTTCTGCTGAACTGGTCTACCATTTAATAATCTGTAATCATTTGGCAATTACGCTATCAAAACCACTGGATAGCAAATTAACATATCGCTTATTTTTAACATTCTGAAGTTCAACTTCACACATGTCCGGAGAAGTCTTGGAAATAATACATCACTATATGGTGCATTTTTAATGCCTTTTTTTTTTGCTTTTTATTTTTTTTATTCAGATTTAAATTCCAATTTTAGTACTTAGTTGTTGGCAGTTTGTTCATGAAACATGATTTATTAGGATGACATTTTTAAAATTCAAATTAGAAACTGACATTCCAAACAAATAGCACTAAAATAGCCACATCATTCAACTTAATTGTACTGATGTTACTAATGTCAACAACCAGTATACATATATATCATTAGTTGTTGTTTTTTCTAGGTTGAATAATGTATTGGTTAGAAAATGCTGTCATCCAAGTTTTATCAAAACAAAAAAATATATATACAGTGTGCGATTTTAAGGAGAGTCCTGGAGCCCGAGGCTTGAAAAAATCATGTATGACTCTCTACCTTGGCTAGCATATGAGTCTGCATAGCTCGTAAACATTATTTGTACAAATTACATTGATTCTTCAAAATGGCATGGTCAACATATATCTTAAAATCCTGGGAAACCAGTCTTGAATAGTGATCTTTTCCATGGTTTCATGCAAAACATTTAACTAGTGTATGTTCTGTTCTACTGGAGACGCACGGCAGGGCTCGCTGGGTTGGTGGCGGGGTCTAAAGATTTGCAAATAGGGAGTCCTTATGACACTTAAAAATATTTAACCAAAATTGCACACTGATATATATATATATATATATATATATTAAAAAAATGCCTAGTTACAAGTGAAATTAAAGTAGTAAAATTAAATGATTCTGGTATCTAAAACAAAACGTAAGACAAAAGGTGGATCTATAAATCCACACAAAATATCTCTTTTATTTTAAAAAGGTAGAACTGATTATAAATTCTTGTTATACAAGTTAAATGATTCATTATTATGTAACTAAATATTTTTAACTTTAATAAAAAAATTTTATAATTTAATGAACTAAAAAAAAACGTAATCTAAACAAAATAAATATATATTTTTAGTTTATACTACGACTTACTAAATTTATTAAATAATTACTAATTTATATTATTTATGTTAACAAATAGTTTTACTTATACTGTCCAGAAACTTGTCTACTTTTCATTTAGTTTTAATTTATTCAACTAAATATAAATAAAAACTGTAACAAATATTTCAAATGTATATCTAGTATTCTATAGTAATTAAAACTGAAATATTTTTATTGATGTATGATAAGTAACTAATATGAAAATATAAAACATTTACTAAAATTGTATAGCGAAAAGATCCTCAAAATTATTTATTTATTTTATTTTATATTATTGTGATTTTTGTTTGTTTTGTAATTTGCATTTATTTAAACCTTAGCACAAATTATGACATATTATTTGTTAAAACTTTACTTTTCAAAATTAACTTTTACACATATGAAAACTCTTCATTAAACAAAACAAAACATTAAAGCAAGTTTCATCCAGTCATCATACAATCATCATTCATAATCACTATTTATATCAACAGTTTTAAATAAAAATATTTTAAAAACCTAAAACTTCAAATTAAAATTTAAAAAAACAACTTACCATTTGACAAATAAGTCTCCAAAGAGACACGTAAAAACATCATTGGTAGCATCCATTCTGGGCCGACCAGGATGGGCATACTGTGTCGGCCCGGCAAACTCGGAAAACATCATTGGGGTAGCTTTAACAACACTGTGGTATTAACCACAGTTCCAACACATGTACGTAACAAGTTTTGAAAAATACAACTCTGATAAAACTCTCTGCTGTCACAGTCTCATACGATAATGGAATGATATAATCTCCAGCGTGCTTGGACACGTGTAACTGGTGAATGATGACCACAGTGGTATATATATATGTGTGTATATAAATAACCTTCCCTCTCTCTTTTAATCTCTCTCGCTCTCACTCTCACTCCGTGTCCTGAAATCGTTTTCAAGGCTTGTGTTGTTCCCACTCTGTCATAAGACTGAGCACGCTCTCTCAGCCGGTTCGGGTAAACTGTGATGAATTGTGGGAAGACTAGCGGAGTTGGCCCAGTGGAGAAAAGTCTCACACACACTACCAACAGGCTTTTGTAAACAAACAGTGTCACTGGAGGTTACCAAGTACAGTCGGCAGCTCTCAGCCAATCAGATGGCTCCTCTCACCAGTACTGCACAGTGTGGCATAAACCACAGGTCCGCCTATACAGCCCCATAACACTGGCGACCGAGCCATTTACGTAACAAGAAGGGGCAGGGCCACGGTAACGCATGGCCGACCGGCAACATTATCAATGGCTGATTGCACCTACACAGATAAAAAAAACATCAAAGTTTTTTTTATGAACTGACTGAACAGATAATGGAACAAAATCCTAACTAACGACTGACTTGCAATTTCTGTTGTTGTTTTAAAAAAAAAGACTTTCCCTCTGGGTAAAATAGACTCTACCATAACATAAAAGTGATGAGTCAAAAGTAGAAAACTTGAACAATGCATGTGTGTATGTAATATACGAATATATATATATGTGTATGTAAATATGTGTATATGTATATATAAATATATCGGTGGGAAGGATATAAGGAAATAAATCATCAAACTGCACAACTTGTTACGTGACAGAATGATCAATCCGACTGATAACATGTGATATCACTTGCTAAGTGACCAGTTGAGAGGAGTGGTCGATTATTTAGTAATCGGGTTATTTAAATTAATGTTAACTGATCAACAAAGACTTTCTATGACAAGAAAAAACCAGTGAAAGAAAAGGAATGTTTAATGACGAGTCAGCACATTTTAAACTACGGTGTTTGCTGTCTAACATATATAGTCATTTGGAAACTTGGTGAAGAGAATGGAATCCCACTGCTGCCATAGAACACAGGATACTCCTGAATAGCAGCAAGGGATCTTTTAGATGGACTTTCCCATAGACAGGACAGCACACACCACAGTTTTTGGTGTACTAGTGATGGGCACTGGTTGAAGTTGTGAAATGTTAATCCATCCAAAAACCATCCATCCATGCATCTGTCCATCCATCCATTCATTCATCTGTCCATCCATCCATCAATTTATCTGTCTATCCATCTGAACACACACACACACACACACACACACACACATATCATCCTTTCATCCTCCATTAATATGTCATCAACAACTAAACATTCAGTAAAATGTTTGTGTGACTGTCATCAACAACTAAACATTCAGTAAAATGTTTGTGTGACGCTGACTGTATGCCCTTGCTAAAGGCATAACCGACACAGCCACATAAACATCAGTAACACACCCACATACACAGAAGTCGGTGACTGCTTCAAGGATATATATAATTCGCTAATCGCCAATCTCAACAAGCTTTCTACTACAAGTTAACAACCAGCTATACTGTACTACAACTCCCAACGTCCTCCTTTGGTCACAGAGTGTACAAAAACAAAGGGATGTTTATTTAACAACACCTCAGCCCATTTTATATACAGCTAGTTGGTTGGTTGGTTGATTGGGAGGGAGGGAGGGAGGGAGGGAGGGAGGGAGGGAGAGAGGGAGAGGAGAGAGAGAGAGAGAGAGAGAGAGAGAAGGGGGGGGGGGAGTGTGTCAGAGGGTGACAAAGGGTGAGAGAGAGAAAGAAAGATAACATGCCTTAGAGTCTGGAGTCATCACACAACCCTTAAAGTCTTAGAAATACTGTCCTTTTAACAATAAATATTCCAAATATTTTAAAATTTTACATAAAACCCTGAAAAGTGACTTGTACATCAGTTTTCCATGTATTGCATAATGCCAAGTATCTGAACAGTACAACCTCCAAGTTTAACATACTCTCACAATTTGAAATATTTACATAAAATCAGCATATTCCCAAAGGATATAATGTATTAGGTAATGTGATCAGTGATATACTTAAAGAAATTCCTGTAGAAGTGACTTGTACAGCAGTATTGCGTGTATTGCATAATGTCAAGTATCAAGTTCCACCTGATCTGTTAGGTGGTGAAATACGGGATGTGAATTCTCCCAGCACTGCAGGACTCATGTAAAATGAAGTACCAGTATTGAAAGTCGCTTCACACTCAGCTGTTACCCAACAGGCAAAGACATTTATCTAACTACACAAATATTTTAAACACAGATGTTGTCCATTAGCTACAACATTCACTCTGATGATGACGAAACAATATACCACTTAAACAACAATAATAATTGCCTTAAAATTATGGATCTTCTATGAAAACTGTTAGTTTTATGTAACATTTTAGTTTTTTTCTGTTGTTGTTGGTGTTGGCTTTTTTGTGAGAAAGCTAAAAAAAAAAAAATTTTTATGGACTTTTTTGTTATTTGCGAATAAGAGCACACTTCAATGAGAATAAAGTGGGAAAACACCTAGGGCCCGTCCCCATAATTATCAACATTTTCACGAGCGGGGGGTGGTGTGTGTGTGGTGTGTGTGTGGTGTGTGTGGTGTGTGTGTGTGGGTGTGTGTGTGTGTGTGTGTGTGTGTGTGTGTGTGTGGGTGTGTGTGTGTGTGTGTGTGTGTGTGTGTGTGTGTGTGTGTGTGTGTGTGTGTGTGTGTGTGTGTGTGTGTGTGTGTGTGTGTGTGTGTGTGTGTGGTGTGTGTGTGTGTGTGTGTGTGTGTGTGTGTGTGTGTGTGTGTGTGTGTGTGTGTGTGTGTGTGTGTGTGTGTGTGTGTGTGTGTGTGTGTGTGTGTGTGTGTGTGTGTGTGTGTGTGTGTGTGTGTGTGTGTGTGTGTGTGTGTGTGTGTGTGTGTGTGTGTGTGTGTGTGTGTGTGTGTGTGTGTGTGTGTGTGTGTGTGTGTGTGTGTGTGTGTGTGTGTGTGTGTGTGTGTGTGTGTGTGTGTGTGTGTGTGTGTGTGTGTGTGTGTGTGTGTGTGTGTGTGTGTGTGTGTGTGTGTGTGTGTGTGTGTGTGTGTGTGTGTGTGTGTGTGTGTGTGGTGTGTGTGTGTGTGTGTGTGTGGTGTGTGTGTGTGTGTGTGTGTGTGTGTGTGTGTGTGTGTGTGTGTGTGTGTGTGTGTGTGTGTGTGTGTGTGTGTGTGTGGTGTGTGTGGTGTGTGTGGTGTGTGGTGTGTGGTGTGTGCGCGTGTGTGTGTGTGTGTGTGTGTGTGTGTGTGTGTGTGTGTGTGTGTGTGTGTGTGTGTGTGTGTGTGTGTGTGTGTGTGTGTGTGTGTGTGTGTGTGTGTGTGTGTGTGTGTGTGTGTGTGCGTGCGTGCGTGCGTGCGTGCGTGCGTGCGTGCGTGCGTGCGTGCGTGCGTGTGTGTTACGGGGCAGCGTACACTTCTTTTGAAAGTGAAAAATGTCAATCAACATTTTTCATTTTGGGGATGTACACTTTTAGGGGGGGGGGGGGGGAGAGAGGGGGTTTGTCAAAAGCATACTCTTTGTATACTTGTGAAAATGTTGAAAACTATGGACGGCCCCCTAGAGCCTGTTGGTTTTTTGGCTTATATCCCTGTAAGAAACTTTGTTGTTTTTTATTTTTGTGACAAACCAAGCACATTTTTTTTACCACATGTACTTCATTGTTACTTGCAAATTAAACGTATGAAGCATACGTAACTGAAAAAACCTAGAGCCGAATTTACAAAGCCTGTTTTTGTCCAACACGCATTTAAGAAAACAAAGGGGCAGGACGTATTCCAGTGGTAAAGCGCTCACCTGATGCGTGGTCAGTCTAGGATCGATCCCTGTTGGTGGGCAAATTGGGCTATTTTCCATGCACTGTGACTGGTATATCAAAGTATATGCTATCCTGTCTGTGGGATGGTTCATATAAATGATCCCTTGCTACTAATGTAAAAATGTAGCGGGTTTCCTCTCTAAGACAATAACAGGCTGGTAGGTACTGGGTTCGGATCCCAGTTGAGGCATGGGATTTTTAATCCAGATACCGACTCCAAACCCTGAGTGAGTGCTCTGCAAGGCTCAATGGGTAGGTGTAAACCACTTGCACCGACCAGTGATCCATAACTGGTTCAACAAAGGCCATGGTTTGTGCTATCCTGCCTGTGGGAAGCGCAAATAAAAGATCCCTTGCTGCCTGTCGTAAAAAGAGTAGCCTATGTGGCGACAGCGGGTTTCCTCTAAAAACAGTGTCAGAATGACCATATGTTTGACGTCCAATAGCCGATGATAAGATAAAAAATCAATGTGCTCTAGCGGCGTCGTTAAATAAAACAAACTTTACTTTACTCTAAGACAATATGTCAAAATTACTAAATGTTTTGACATCCAACAACCGATGATTAATAAATCAATGTGCTCTAGTGGTGTTGTTAAACAAAACAAAACTTTAACTTTTTAATTTTAGGAAAACAAGCTTTGTAAATTCTTAGTACCAAGTATTTAAAACACATGAAAACCCCCAACAAACCATTGGTAGAAAAGAGTGACTGACTGACTGACTGACTGACTGACTGACCAACTGACTGACTGACTGACTGACTGACTGACTGACTGACTGACTGACTGACCAACTGACTGAATGAAAGAAAGAAAGAAAGAAAGAAAGAAAGAATGGAACAAATTAATAATACCCCCCCCCCCAAAAAAAAAAAACCCCCAAAACAACAACAAACAAACCCAAATAACAAAATAAATGACATTATTAAGTTAATGTAACAACCCAATATGCTACATAATATAATTATATTATATTATGTATAATGTGTTTTAAATAAAAAGGAAATGTCACCTAACTTTTCAAATGTTAAACTGAGTGAACAGCAATGTCAGAAGAGACAAAAAAAAGCCACCTCACCTTTGATGCTTGAAAATTGTCTAAAACAAACTGATAAAAGGTTTTCTTAAAAGAAAAATGTCCTTTCTAATTGAGTGCACAAAAATCTATTCCTACATGAAATGTCAAATGTCAGTGTCCTTGTTTTAAAATACAATTTTGTTTCCTTTATCATGTTCTTTTTTTTCTTTTGTTAGAAGATATTTTGTGTGTTGGTTAACAGTGAAAGCATAAAAAGAAACTTTTATGTACATGTACTGGTAATTTAAATTTAGTTTAACATTTTAAAAACATTTTAAAAGTAATTATACAAGCCATATATACCTACATGTAGTAATCGAAGCCCATTAACAAAGCATCTGTTACAGGTATATATCACCATAACATTTAATAGTCTATTTATTACATATACACAGGCATGAACACAGAGATCTTCAAAAACAATACAATGATAAATGTAATATAATATTAAATGAAAATCTCAACTACAGTGAAAACAACAATATTCACACTTTCCAAAATGATATTCACATTTTTAATAATATACGGGTTTATAGTATTTCCAGTTGTTTACGATTTTGAAATGTTGAATTATATACAAATGAAACGTAAGATTCTGTGTTTGTAAGCGAAACACATGACACGGCCTCTATTATACACAGATAATTCTGAGGATCTACAAAAGCCCAATAACTCCCGCTGACTTATGTCAATTGTAAGAAAAATAACCTTTAGCCATACTGGGTTGTACCTTCAGAATTTCTCTCTTCCGTCATTTGCTGTGCTGCCACCCGAACGAAGGCGAAATTGATTTCCTTAGCATTTAATTTACACAGTCTTAAGTCATGAATGACATTCTACCATGAATAATTCACGATCCATAAAGATAAAGATATACGTATCAATAATTGGAAAAACATTTTATTGATCATGGCAAATTAGGGGAAACTGTCAATGGTGCTACTTTCACTTGAATGCTCTGTGATTGAAGGGGGGAGGGAGGGAAGAATAAGGTAATATTAATGCTTCTTTAATCTCCCCAAAATAGGGATTAGTGGACTTATGGAAATCTTGAGGTCAGTCACTTTCTACAATTCAGTCAATACATCTAAGGGCGGGGCCTATAGCTCAGTCAGTAGAGCACACATCTGAGCTTCTTTAGTCGCAGGATCAAACCCCATCAGTGGACTCAGTCTCTCATTAAGTCTTTTTCCCCGTCTAAACCAGTGCCCCATAAATGGAATATATAAAACACCATGGTATGTGCCATCCTGTCTGAAGGATGCATGTGCATATAAAAGATCCCCTACTGCAAATGAACAAAATCTAACAGGTTTCCTCTAAGACTATATATATATATATATATATATATATATGCCAAAATCTAACAGGTTTCCTCTAAGACTATATATATATATATATATATATATATATATATATATATATATATATATATATATATATATATATATATGCCAAAATCTAACAGGTTCCTCTAAGACTATATATATATATATATATATATATATATATATATATATATATATATGCCAAAATCTAACAGGTTTCCTCTAAGACTATATATATATATATATATATATATGCCAAAATCTAACAGGTTTCCTCTAAGACTATATATATATATATATATATATATATATATATATGCCAAAATCTAACAGGTTTCCTCTAAGACTATATATATATATATATATGCCAAAATCTAACAGGTTTCCTCTAAGACTATATATATATATATATGCCAAAATCTAACAGGTTTCCTCTAAGACTATATATATATATATATATATGCCAAAATTACTAAACATTTGACATCCAATAGCCAATAATAAATAAATGTGCTCTAGTGGTGTTGTTAAACAAAACAGACTTTAACTATCAATGGATTTCTTATTTATTTTAGACCATACAGTCATAGAAAAAGACCCACAATCTCAAATTGTCATGCACAATTTAAGTAGCCCCATAATCATCTTTGCTAAACCAACTTACATTTTAAACAGTGCTATACACAAACTTAGAGGTGTTGATTGACATCGTTTTGGGATATAATTACTTTGCCACAAACTGGACTAATCAAACTATAAAAAGTTAGCATTCAGCAGAGTTGGGCGGTATTGAAATTTCATGTTCGATAGATCAGTATCAGTATTTTTGGGATGATTTACCTCGGTATCAGTACGGTATTCAGTATTGTTACAATACCGATACTGATAAGGCCTACCGATTTTGAACAGTATATTCTGTATTCTCGGCTTTAAATGCATGCTCAAGTTAAGTCTCACCCGCTATTTCATCTAAATGAAATGAAATTCCATATACAAGGCCCTCATCTCTCTGTTCTTCTTAGCTATTTTGCGTTCATCAGATATATATTGTTAGTGCTTTACAAAATGGCGGAAAACATTCGGTATTTTAATATTTGCTTGGTACAGTAAATCAGTATTGACATGATACTGATACTGGACGGTATATACAGTATACTGCTCAGCTCAAGCATTCTGGCTGCAAATTCAGCAGGAATCGATGCCACCATAAATTCCAAATGTTGAATCAGAAACATAAGATTATGCGATGGAATCCCAGACTATCTATATTACACCATCATTATGATACCGACAGAATCTAGGAAAAAAATCCCAAAATTCCAAATTCAGTGTCTGGCTTGTCTTATATTGATACAATGATTCAGGTCTGATTTCTCCTTGCTTCACGTTCTTCAAATATGAGAGATTTAAACCTTTAACTAGGTTCAGATAAACTTGCTTCATATAATGAACTGTCAATCATGATAGAGACAATTTCATGTGGAAAATCATTCAGTTCTGAACACAGATTTTGAGCAGAGAACAAAACTGAAACGCTAACATGAAATAGAGGATTTAGTCATTAGCAGGGCTCGAAACGGCCTGTGGCCAGGTCGCCAAATGCGACCACTGTCCTGTTCGGGCGACTTTAATATTAAAAAAATAATGGCATTAGTCGCCAAAATAATATTATCTTCTTTAGGGCTATAACATATGTGTCACTATTAATATTTGTATTCCACATTAAAATCTTGCTCGTGGTTTGCTTATCATAATTCGCCAACATGCATTATTATTTTTTGAGCCACCATATTTTTTGGCAAGTTTCGAATCTTGCAACGGTCTCTCAAAACAAATCATGATTCAACTATCAACATAGAAACTGGATCTTAAGCTATGGTAGTCCGTTAAAAACAGAAGGTAAAATGGCTCATTTGATGTCTATATAGGATCATTTGATAATGTGTATTTAGGAACTTCTTCTTCTTCGTCATACGCTCAGACAGGGACCCCAGTGGCTCGAACAAAAACTGCTATATTCCATAGGTTCTTACGGGGCCAAAGAGTTTCTCCTTCAGAGATTCATCTGAAGGCCAGACTGCTTTTCTCCGGTTCTGGTAGGTGGGACAATGTTGCAGGAAATGTTCTATATAGGAACAAATGCATACATAGTGTACTGTGCTGTCTATTACTATATAGGAACAAATGCATACATAGTGTACTGTGCTGTCTATTACTATATAGCAACAAATGCATACATAGTGTACTGTGCTGTCTATTACTATATAGCAACAAATGCATACATAGTGTACTGTGCTGTCTATTACTATATAGCAACAAATGCATACATAGTGTACTGTGCTGTCTATTACTATATAGGAACAAATGCATACATAGTGTACTGTTCTGTCTATTACTATATAGGAACAAATGCATACATAGTGTACTGTTCTGTCTATTACTATATCTGGCATGCTTAAAGTATGTTTTGTTTAACGACACCACTATATTTACATTGATATTAATCATTGGCTATTGAATGTCAAACATGTGGGCATTTTGGCATAAAGTCTTAGAGAGGAAACCAGCAATTTTTTTCCATTAGCATAGCAAGGGATCTTTTATATGCACCATCCCACAGACAGGATAGCACATACCACAGCCTTTGATATATTAGTCATGGTGCACTGGCTGGAGTGAGAAATATACCAATGTGCCAATGATGCGGCTCGATCCTAGATATCAGATGAGTATTTTACCACAGGGCTACGTCCTGCCCCAGTCTAGTATGCATGCATTTAAACAAACAAATAGCTACATTACATAGCACAAAATGTCTATTTTAAAAAACCCCACCTGAATTTAAAAATGAAACAACAAAAGAATGTATTTAAACTGCTTTAATGATCTAATTACATATGCCCATCTGAATTAGTTCAACAAGTCCTTCACAAATTTTACAGAATTCATTATGCAGTTATTAAATCAGTGTAAATATCACTTCATTTATTATTCTATGAAACATAAAATATTTATACCCCTAATTCAATTAGCACACATCGACCATTAAAATTAAAAAAATATTTATTTTATTTTATTTTTTTAAAAAGAAGAGAATTAGTTAATATTGTATGTAGAAACCAGTCAAGCTTAACATTATTTGTTGCAAATGAAAAAGAAACAGAGTTATTCATCCATAATGTAGATTGACAGACGGACAAATGTATGGATGGATGCACATGCAATGAAAGACGAAAACCAGCTATATGTAGAACAGCCTCAGCAACATGTAAACTTAGATTAGTGGACCGCGCCACACATTAATTATATAGAGATTAGATGACTGTGTGGGCACAAATAATTAATTTAATCAACTCTGTCCTGCACAGTCTCCAGGTCTTCCGACCTTGTAGTGGGACTCAAATACTGATCATTCGACAGATTACACATATTACTGTTTCATGTGGAGTGGATTCTAAAGGAGAAACTTGACAGAGACGAGTTTACGGCAATGCCAGGATCGTTAATGAACAGAGTAGGTTTATTACACGTTTCAACTGTTGTTAAGTGGGGATAAATGATTCTTCCCAGTTTCTACACTGTTGGAGTAATATTTTCTTTCTAAATTTTAGGCATATTAACAAGTTTAACATCAACACCAAGGGTTGAACTTTTCTTAAACGCAGATGTTTAAGCATTGTACATGAATGAGGGACGGGACGTAGGCCAATGGTAAAGTGTTCGCTTGATGCGCGGTCGGTCTAGGATCGATCCCCATCGATGGACCCATTGGGCTATTTCTCGTTCCAGCCAGTGCTCCACAACTGGTGTAACAAAGGCCATGGTATGTACTATCCTGTCTGTGGGATGGTGCATATAAAAGATCTCTTGCTGCATTAGGAAAGGTTTCCTTTGATGACTACCAAGTGTTTGACATCCAATAGCTGATGATTGATTAATCAATGTGCTCTAGTGGTGTCGTTAAACAAAACAAACTTCTTATTATCATGTTTGCAGGCATAGACTCTACAAATACTATATTCACTAATTTTATTATCAATAACTGTTCAGTATTTTTCTTTACATGCATACAAACCAAACCCCATGAGATTTCACATACATTTCATCATATTCCCTATGAATAAGCGATTGTGGATTTAATCATTGTTTACTTCATCCCTAGAACTTAACCAATAAATATTTTAACCACAACACATCCCATTTTGTTGTCTATATTCTCAGATAGTTAAAATTTGTCAATGGGTTATCTCCCATTTAGCAGACGGAGCCAACTCTCTTGCTTTGAAGATTGAAATATCATCCTCCAGAGGATGGTAAATATTACAATTTACAAGCCATCAGAACCACATTTTTGTGGTTTGTGGTTTTAATGATAGAATGATAGAATGGGAGACAGAGAGTAAGATAATTCTGTTTATTTTTAAACAGCCCTTTAATGTTTTCAGGTAACTTAAAATAAAACCTATATACCATCTATCACTGGCTTATTATTTTTTTCACAAGCAAATTATGAATGAATTTTTGAGTGGGAGTTTTTAAAAGGCCAGGGTGTTTGTTATCTTTGAAAGTTGGAAGCTGTTGAAAACAGTAGGCACCCATATGTACTAAGCACATGTGGTGAGGTGTGTAACTTTAACTAGGCAGTAATGGAATGAATGAATGATTGAATGTTTAATAACAAGGCTGCAATGGAAGGAAGGAAATGTTTTATTTAACGACACTCTCAACACATTTTATTTACATTTATATGGTTAAGGACCACACAGATATTGAGAGAGGAAACCCGCTGTCGCCACTTCATGGTTTACTCTTTTCGATTAGCAGCAAGGGATCTTTTATGTGCACATCCCACAGACAGGATAGTACATACCATGGCCTTTGTTACACCAGTTGTGGAGCACTGGCTGGAATGAGAAATAGCCCAATGGGTCCACCGACGGGGATCGATCCTAGATGGATCGCGCATCAGCCAAGCACTATACCACCGAGCTACATCCTGCCCCAGGCAGCAATAGATGCAGTAACTTATCGCACCAGAAATCACTGGCTTTGCCTATTCTTCTGTTATCTACACTATTTTCATTTTATTTCCGTACATGATCTTTTTTTTCCTCTGTTTTTTAAAAACCTTTCGTATAACTATATGACTCATCCATATATTTTTCTCCATGTGTTGTTTACTGTAGTTTTAGTGAACTCCGAATGATACAATTTACATTTTAGTGAACTCCGAAAGATACAATTTACGATGTCAACTGTTAGCTAACATGTAAATGTCATAATACATGGTGTAAATACCATTGTTAGCACATAAATATGCCAACAGTTACAATGAAAGCTATCTGCACCGTGATGGGTCCAAGGACAACAGTCACGGATCTACAGTTCGTCCTGTCAAACATTGGTACGTACGTTGACTGCTTCTACATAAACTGCACCAGGCTCATACAGCAAGGTGCAGCAGAATAGGAAAACAAACACCGGACGTGTCATACACTGTAGAATCAATACAAGTACCAACTGGGTTATTTCCTAATACAACCTGTGCTCCACAACTGGCATATAGTCACATTAGAGTTTATTTTGTTTGTTTAACAACACCACTGCAGCACAGTGATTAATTATCATTGGCTATTGATGTCAAACATTCGGTAATTCTGATATGTAATCTCCATTTCTTTTCATTAGTAGCAAGGGATCATTTACATGGACTTTCCCAGACAGGACAGCACATACCACAACCTTTCATAGTCATGGTGCACTGGATGGAACGGCTAATTTGTTTTATTGATATGGGATCCGCCGAAGAGGTTTGATTGTCAGACCAAACACCTCAGGTAACTGCTCTTTCAACTGAGTTAAATCCCACCCCTACAATGTTCAAAGTAAGTTGGATTTAAGGAAATGTTTTATTTAACGACGCACTCAACACATTTTATTTACGGTTATATGGCGTCAGACATATGGTTAAAGACCACACAAATATTGAGAGAGGAAACCCACTGTCGCCACTTCATGGGCTACTCTTTTTGATTAGCAGCAAGGGATCTTTTATATGCACCATCCCATAGACAAGGTAGTACACACCACATCTATGATATGCCAGTCATGGTGCACTGGCTGGAACTAGAAATAGCCCAATGGGTTCACCGACAGGGATCGATCCCAGACCGACTGCGCATCAAGCGAACACTTTACCACTGGGCTATGTCCCGCCCCTTTTACAACACGGAGAAATGCCTTTACACACATGGGTGCATTAACTTAAAAATCATATCACACCTTTCATCTAGATTCACTCTCTTAATGTTCGACTGCATCAAGCTACATAATCAGAGCATGCTATTTTTATGCAATGCATTAAAATGAAAACCGAATCTAGCTTGCCCATCAGACTAACAGCTACAAGAGGATCACCTGTCAACCCAAAGCAATTTGGGCAATGTATACATGTAATTTTGGTGTAAAATTAGCCCAATGCACTAAGATGGCTTACTGCCAAAGGAAAGTTATTTTCGGCTGTCACACTCCACGGATGGTGACGTGATGACGGCATTTTGAAGACCATCATGGCCCGGATAGAGTTCAATTACTGAAAAACTGCACAGCGATGGCCGGAGGCTCTTAATTGCCTGCAGTTCTTATAACCATAAAACCACAATGAGACACCAATACCTTTCTGCTCTCAAAATGTGGCTAAGGTGATTATATCTATATATATATATATATATATATATATATATATATATATATATATATACACACACACACCAAATGATGCCATCGACCATCAGGCCAGCAAAATGATGATGCTGTTTTTGGTTAAAAATCTCTAAAACCATTGCAGCTATATGCACAGCTAGAGAACGCGGTTCTCATATATACGATACATACAACAACAAGATTTTTGGCCCCATCAAATCTAATGTCAGGGCAGAAATTGAGAAGAAATGTTGGTTATGGCTGCCAGCTGGGGTTAACCCGGTACACATCTGCACCGAATGATCTCCAAGTTAAGGTTTTTTCTCTCCTGCGCACAGCGTTTTCTCCTCGGTCCAGGCTGATAATATATATATGAACACATGTACTTGATCTGGCAGCTGACTGACACAAATCCTTTACATAACAACATCAGCCCTAATTACAT
The DNA here is from genome assembly GCF_016097555.1 of Gigantopelta aegis. Taxonomy (NCBI): domain Eukaryota; kingdom Metazoa; phylum Mollusca; class Gastropoda; order Neomphalida; family Peltospiridae; genus Gigantopelta; species Gigantopelta aegis. The sequence goes on along the minus strand of NC_054708.1, from coordinate 9,667,171 downwards.
GCCTTGCCTGCTGCTTTGAGTCTGTAATTAATGGGAAACCCTACATGCCGCTAGATATCTAGAAGCTGTGCTCTCTTTCTAGCAATGGAGAGGAGAGCATGCAGCTAGCGATAGCCGGGAGGTGAGGTACAGTACTGATCCTGAGGAATGCCACACGAAGATCTCCAGGTATTATAGGCAGAGGAGGTGCTGAGAGGGGTGGAAATTAGAAACCAACAAAAAACAAATGGTGGCATATTGCAGAGGAAGCTGATTTGTAAACATGTAAAAGCTGTAACAAAAAAAGCTGCCAGTCATATAGGAGCTACACAGTTAAAGGCAAAACATAGTCAATCTGTAATATGACCTTGACTGTAATATATGACCTTGACCGTGACCTAATAAATCATATTCATATACTTAATTTTGGTTGATACCCACTAGCCAACATGTATTTTTGTGCAGATACTGGCAGGTTTATGTCAATAGTGGTTTAATAAAAGGTCATCTGGACATGGCTCGCATCAGATCTACTGACACAAACCACCAAATGGGACAGTAAGACCTTCTTTTTTTTTTAAATCAGACTGGCTGCACTTGATTCTACAGTTTGAAGCCATCAAACTGACTCTTAAGAAAGTGAAACTAAAATGCATGCATGTGGCCCTTACAAAGGATGTGGGCAGGACAATGAACAGGTTTAAACCATTTTCTTAAACAAGCCAGTGCTTAATTTCTTCCAGTACCTATTAGGTGTATCTATTTATATCAAAGATATCAAAGTTTAAAGCTGGCAGCTCAAAAATTATGTAATAGTTACTGGTGCCTCGGCTGTTAAGCCACTGACCTTTAAGGCTCAGGTGATAGGTACAGGGTTCAAATCTCAGTGCTGGTTCCTACCCAGAGTTAGTTTTAGGGCTCAATGGGGAGATCAGATAACTCAAATGTTTAGAGTCTTTTTAATTATTGTTTTTGTTTGTTTGTTTGTTTATTTGTTGTTGGGTTGTTGTTGTGGGGTTTTGTGTGTGTGTGTGTGTGTGTGTGTGTGTGTCTGTGTCTGCGTGTGTGTGTGTGTGTGTGTGTGCGTGCGTGTGCATGTGTGCGTGTTTGTGTTTGTGCGTGTTTACGTGTGTGTGTGTATGTGTGCGTGTTGTGCGTGCGTGTATGTGTGTGTGTGTTTGTGTCTGTGTGTGTGTGTGCGTGCGTGTGTCTGTGTGTGTGTGCGTGTGTACGTGCGTCTGTATGTGTGCGTGTGCGTGCATGCGTGCGTGTATGTGTGCGTGCATGTGTGTGTGTGTATGTGTGTGTGTGCGTGCGTGCGTGTTTGTGTGTTTGTCTGTGTGCGTGTTGTGCGTGCGTGTGTGTGTGTGTGCGTGCGTGTGTTTGTGTCTGTGTGTGTGTGTGTGTCTGTGTGTGTGTGCGTGTGTACGTGCATCTGTATGTGTGCATGTGCGTGCGTGTATGCGTGCGTGCATGTGCGTGTGTGTGTGTGTGTTAATGACACCGCTATAGCACATTGATTTATTAATCATTGGCTACTGGATGTTAGCATTTGTTAATTTGTAACACAAAGTCTTAGGGGTAACCTGCAACACCTTTTTATTACCAGCTAGTGATCTTTTATATGCACTTTCCCACAGACAGGATAGCACATCCCATGGCCTTTGATATACCATTTATGGGGCACTGTTTGGGATGGGAAAACAACCGGAATCAAGATATGCATGACTGAACCTGATAAGTAGATATATCCATTACAATGAATGATTGAACAGTTCCCAATTAACACACTACCAGATACCACACCGGACAGTTTCATGATGTGTTTAATGAATTAATTTTAAAAAAAACTTTACATATATATGTATACAGATGAGTTATGGTATAAACCTTAAAATAATTCAAATACATATATAAATAAGTTATTCATTTTGGCAAAAAAAAATGTACTTGTGACATATGTGTGTATAACTTCAAATTTAAGGGGACGTGAGAAAGTGTAAATTGTATAATATATGCAGTATATGACTGCCCAAAACAGACGTTTCTATTGTTATCGCTGGTTTAACAGTGCCGGGCTTTGTTCCACCTTCAATCAATGCCAGCATGTGGGACCTACTTAATGCACACCAAGAAAAAACTGCTGCATTGGCGAAAACAACATTTTATTTTGACATGTGTGTCCAAGTTCAAATTATTACAAAAATGCTTCAGGTCTATTATGTTTTTGTTTTTTTTAAACAATGTTTTTAAATAATATTTTTTAAAGCAAAATTTCCTTGTCTATTTTTTTTTAAATTATGAAATGTTATGAATGCGACAAAACACACTGGTCTGTGCTGGCGTGAACTACAGTCCTGGCACCAGACGACATAGGACATACCCTGTATTTTGACAGCGCCAGACTGGCACCGACTGCCAACATGTTCCATCTTTTTGTGATCAAGAACAGGGAAGGTATGTATAAACAATGTGAAATTGTCATAGTTGTTGATTTATGTTATATCACGCACCCACATTTCTCTGCATTTCTTTTTTTATGGTTTTGTAATAATAATAAGCCAAAATTATTTCATCTTCGTCAGACATGTTTGCTATGGTAATAACGCGTAACAGATACAGACCCAGACATCAAAACACACCAGGCCTGGGTCTGTTTACCTTACTCGCCAGACCCAGACCCAGACCCAGACCCAGGTGTGTTTTGGGCATTAGGTTTCATGAACACAAAAATCTAAATGAATTATAAGAACTGCAAATTATCACTAATTCTGGCACCACATTTATAGGTTTTGTGAAACATTAGAACTAGTCAAAGTAGTAGAAACTAAATAATAAAAAGAATAAAATTAATAACACTCCTGCATTAAGAAAAAAACCCATTGGTTACCAGGCATCATTTCAGGTAAAAAAATAAAAATAAATATGAATTCAATACCGTAATACTAGACCAAAGCTTAGAAAGAAGACAAAGATGGGGGGAAAAAGTAATAAAAAGACTGCATTAAATATCATAATGCAAACATTGTATATGATCTTTATTAATAGATCAAAAACACACTAAATGTTAAAGGAAATAATGCATCACAAATGGATGCACTGCTATTTTTGTAAGAAGGAATTTGACATTAACACATGCACACAATAGACGGAAGAATCACAATAAAACACAACTTCTATGCAGGAAGATATTTTTGTTATCATTCATCAAAGATGTTATTAGTATTTAAAAAAACCCTGTGAACTGAAAGCATGGCTAGCCGTGAGATGTACAGCCGATATGAAAGTGTGGATCTCCACGTGAAGTTCTTCAAAGTGAAGCACAGGTGACAGGAAGGTAAACCACAACGATAAGTCTGTCAGCAGGCTGGATGTGGACTCGCCACACGGGGTCGAGTAAAGCTGGGAATATTCCACACAATGGAGCAGGACAAATTAAAGCACAGCCACACAGCAGCAGGACTCTGTTTGATAGTTGGTGCAACCCGTCAACACCTCAACATAAAGAACCACACTCCGAGATGAACCACATCAAGGTAATGATGATGGAAAGGTTTTAAAAAAACAAAAAAACAAATTAAACCTGTTTTAAACTACCTGGCCCCTTTTTCAAAAATATACTGTATAGTATTTCTGAGACATAGATAGATGATGTGTTTTGGTGTACTAGGATGTCAATAAACATTCATTCATTCATTCATTCAGTATTTCTGACTAATAATAACACAGTTTTGTTTTTACCAGTTTCTGCACATGTGCAGTGGCGTAGGAAAGTGCCAAAAAGTGTGTGTGTGTGGGTGGGTGGGGGGTGGGTGTACACTTTTATATTTACACTATTATAAAGTAAATATAAAGCAAAATATCTGAAAAGTGGGGGGAACATCCCCCCCACCCCCCGCTTCCTATGCCAGTGATCTGGTCAAGTTAGATTTATTGTTCAACATATAATCAACTATGAATTAATCCACAAAATAAACATGTTCAGTTCTTGTTTGGAGAGTACCAAAGTTGATTTTTATGACAGGAGGGAAGGTGGGATAGGGGTGGGGTGGGTGAGTGCCATGTATTTGCATTTCAGTCACAACCAGTACTACACAACTGGTATATCGAAGTCTATGGCATGTGCTGTCCTGACTGTCGAAAAATGCAATTAAAAGATCCCTTGCTGCTAATGGGAAAATGTAGCTGGTTTCCTCTGAAGACGAGTGAAACAAAAAATTGAATGTCTCATACCCAATAGCCGCTAATTAATAAATAAATGTGCTTTAGCTCTAGTGGTGTCATTAAAAAAAAACTTTAACTTCCAACTTCTTTCAGTGACCATTTAAGAATGAACGACTGAATGTTTTATGGCACCTAGTATGAAAATACAAACAGAGATACATGTAAGAGGTCATTTGCTCTCTCAACAATTATGGTGAAATAATGAGACCATCTAAAGAAAAGAGTTTGTTTTGTTTAATGACTCCACTAGAGCACATTGATTTATTAATCACAGGCTACTGGAAGTCAAACATTTGGTAACTTTTGACACAAAGTCTTAGCGAGAAAAGAGTTTGTTTTGTTTAACGACACCACTAGAGCACATTGATTTATTAATCACAGGCTACTGGATGTCAAACATTTGGTAACTTTTGACACCAAGTCTTAGAGAGAAAAGAGTTTGTTTTGTTTAACGACTCCACTAGAGCACATTGATTTATTAATCACAGGCTACTGGATGTCAAACATTTGGTAACTTTTGACACGAAGTCTTAGAGGAAACATTCTACATTTTTCCATTACCAGCAAGAGACCTTTTATATACACTTTCCCACAGACAGGACAGCACATACCATGGCATTTGATATACCAGTCGTGGGGCACTGATTGGTATGGTAAATATAACTATTTATAGTGTCTAAAATATGGCTATTTGACACTTGGTCAAGATGAAACTTCATATGTCCAATGAGGTAGTCCAATGAGATGGTTTGATCCTACGATGCAAGCACCTCAGACAAGCACTTTACTGACTGAGCTAAATCATAACTGTGGTGAAATAATGAGACCCTCAAAAGAAGATCATGAATCACTATCTTCACAATAAGGAATGCAATCATAATGTTTCAGCTGCTAGATTTCACCTGTCTATCAACAACAAGCCACCGACACAATCTGGTTCTAGCAATTACAGTAAAACAAAACCTCAACAGCAAAAAACAACTTTCATAAAAGTGGAACATCATCTTTTTTTTCTTTTTTTTGTATATGTGTGTGTAATTCAGCTGGTGTAGTTACTATATTTATTGATGTCTGTGCTAAACTGCTAACATAAAAAGAAGCAAAAAGCCTCTGCAAAGGAACTGACAACAATCTTCTATCTTGCTAAGTGAAACGTCAGTACCAATGTCGAAACATAGCGGCTCCGAGCACAACAAAGACAGAAACAGAGTACATTCCAGGCTCGAAACGACAGGCCATGATAGCAGAACACACGGGATGAATTGTTTTGTACTCAAAACACTGACCTACACAACATATAAACCAACAGGCTGAGGCACAAAATAGGTGGGGAAATAGAAATTACATTACAAGATAGTAACCAAGGTCTGTAAGCATGATATTACTATACAAAAAATAAAAAATAAAAAAATAAAATTCAAATTAAGTTTGTGAACAAATGATTTCTTTCTGGAGAAGTCCTAAATTTTATAAAAGCAGTTTGTTTTGTTCAACGACACCACTAGAGCACATTGATTTATTAAGCATCGGTTATTGGATGTCAAACATTTGGTAATTGTAACACATAGTCATCAGAGGAAACCCGCTACATTTTTCCTAATGCAGCAAGGGATCTTTTATATACACTTTCAAACAGACAGGAAAACACATACCAAAGCCTTTGACCAGTTGTGGTGCACTGATTGGAATGAGAAAAAACCCAATCAATTGAATGGATCCACTGAGGTGGTTTGATCCTGCGACGTAAGCACCTAATTCATAACATAAATACAAATATAAAGCAACTAACGTTATTGCATATTGACATTAGACTTTAATAGTCTGTGCACTATTGCCTACAATCATGCAGCACATCACAACTGCATGCTGCATACACAAATCGTACTGCCTGTGGCAGTATATAAAACAAAATATGACAATGTTTGTACCTGCAATGTATAAAAATAAACAGTTTTGACAAGCATGTGTTTCATGAGTAACCAAACTAACACAGAAAGCTGCAATGATAATAGACACCATATGCAAGCAGCAATGCCAGGTAACAATATCTACGCAAAGTTATCTCCCTTGGGAAACTCTTCTGTGTGGAACAATGGTCATGAAAGTCGTAGTATTGAGACTGATTCAAATGAAAGGTGTTTCAGTTTCTGGTCATACTACAATAAATCACTAACTGGCAATAAAAAGTAAACAAAATACAAATGTATAAATATTTTTCTAGCTAGTGACATTGTTAGTGAAGATGGTTTCACGTCTGGTGACGAATAGTAGCCATCTACACACAGTGATGTTGTTGTTCTGTAGTTATTATATACAATATTTCAACAAATGAAACCAAACAAAGAAAAGAAGAAGAGTTCTTCAGAGGATATGATGAAATGACAAAACCAACAGAAAATGTCTCTTGTTTTACAATCCATTTAAATACGCAGTTACGGGTGAACCTGCATAGGAGACATGTTTATTTATTAAAGGTCAACTCTATTAAACACTTCCAGTCTTGATACTGGGGGGCGAGACGTAGCCCAGTGGTACAGCTCTCGCTTGATGCGTGCTTGGTGTAGGATTGATCCCTGTCGGTGGGCCCATTGGGCTATTTCTCGTTCCAGCCAGCGCACCATGACTGGTATATCAAAGGCTGTGGTATGTACTACCCTGTCTGTGGGATGGTGCATATAAAAGATCCCTTGCTGCTAATAGAAAAGAGTAGCCCATGAAGTGGCGACAGCGGGTTTCCTCTCTCAATATCTGTGCGGTCCTTAACCATATGTCTGACGCCATATAACCACAAATGCAATGTGTTGAGTGTGTCATTAAATAAAACATTTCTTTCTTTCTTTCTTTCAGTCTTGATGATGTAGTGGTTAAGACACTGTCAGGGCAGGATTTAGCTCAGTCGGTTGAGTACTTGTTTGAGGTGCTGGCATCGCAGGATCAAACCACCTTGGTGAATCCATTCAACTGACTGGGTTTTTCTCGTTCCAACCAGTGCACTACAACTAGACAAAGGCTGTGGTATGTGCTATCCTATCTGTGAGAAAGTGCATATAATAGATCCCTTACTGATTTAGAAAAAAAGTCACTTAAGTAGGTTCTGGGCTCTCGGCCCGTGTTTATAAAACTCAATCTCAAATGACGTCACACACATACAGTCTAGACTCTAAAAGTTTTATAAGCACCAGGGCCGGTACCAGCTCATATCCACGAGAAATAGCACGGGGATCGATCCTTAAACCGACCGCGCATCGAGCGAGTGCTGTACCACTAGGCTACGTCCCACCCACCCCCCAGTGGAAAAGTGCATGCCTGATGCACGGTTGTCTAGGATCAATCCCAGTCAGTGGGCCCACTGGGCTATTTCTCGCTACAGCCAGTGCTCCACAACTGGTATATCAAAGGTTCTGGTATGTGCTATCCTATTTGTGGATGGTGCATATAAAAGATTCCTTGTCATACACTAATGGAAACATGTAGCAGGTTTCCTCTCTTAGATAATATGTATATGTCAGAATTTTCAATAGCCGATAATTAATAAATCAATGTGCTCTAGTGGTGTCGTTAAACAAAACACTTTAACTTTTTTTAAAAAGTTGTTCATGAAACTACAAAATGCTATTATTTATACACCCTTTTGTTCCCTGACATTTTCTAAGAAAACAAATGCTTTGAAATATTTCTCATTTAATTATATGTACTTTACTTCATAAAATTTGTACCGGAAATTACTTTGTACATACCAACTTTATTGTGGAAGTTTGGTACAATTAAAATATTGATTATACTGAGAAGTAGCATTAATTAATTATACAGACAGTGTCAACACTGATAACAACAATAATAGAAGTTTATTATTCAACAGTTGTGTTTGTTAAAAATAAAAAAAAGAGAACAAAACCCCATCACCACCATTATGCAAACATTCGATATAGGAAGGCCCCATAGAAATATAAATCTTTAGGTTCTGTAAGGAGAAAAAGCACTTTTGTGGCAGAGCACCGGCACTAAATGATTCAAAAGACAGACATAACAAAGAATGGTACAAAACTCTCTATTAAGTTATTTAAAAAATATATTCCTGTTAAAATTTCAAAACCTCATCCCACACAACATAATGTAATGTTTACACAATCTGTATTAATTTGTGCAATGGGGGAGGGGGAATGGGCAATGCACAAATTAATGTAGATTTGGAGACTATCAGACGATAAGGCACATTTTGTTCAATCAGTATATGTTCAGTCAACACATACAGAAGAAAAGAAAGAAAGAAAAAAACGTGCACAATCACACAATGCTAGTATGAGTGAGAAGTAAAATCTTTCTTTGCAGGCAATCAATTCGGTTGTGTGCACACATCTTTGAAAAGGAGGCGTAAATTGTCACCAAATATTTCTGAAGGGGGATAAAGTTTCGCCAGGTGACACCCAAGAAAATTAAAAGACCCCAACTACTTTGTGCGGGCTTTAGACACGCGGACTCGAAGGGCCCGAGCTTAGAGTCGCGGTGGAGAGTCAACAGACTCGGTATTCTCGTGGTATTCTCTCGGTCATGCAACGAGTGCGGGGCTCTAACAATGTGTGGCGACCCTCGCAGAGTTCACCAGGTGCAGCCACGTTCAGGTGAGCTAAGTCAGGTCCCTGTGAGGTGGATGGGATGGGATGGGAGGGGTGTGTGTGTGTGTGTGTGTTTATAAACTTAGAACTGTATTCAGGTGAGCTATGTCAGGATCCTGTGAGGTGGATGGATGGGAGGGGTGTGTGTGTGTGTTTATAAACTTAGAACTGTATTCAGGTGAGCTATGTCAGGATCCTGTGAGGTGGATGGATGGGAGGGGTGTGTGTGTGTTTATAAACTTAGAACTGTATTCAGGTGAGCTATGTCAGGATCCTGTGAGGTGGATGGATGGGAGGTGTGTGTGTGTGTGTGTTTATAAACTTAGAACCATGTTCAGGTAAAGTATTGTCTGCTCCCTGTGAGGTGGATGGATGGGAGGGGTGTGTGAGTGTGTTTATAAACTTAGAACTATGTTCAGGTAAAGTATTGTCTCGTCTCTATGTGGTGGCCAAGGGTGTGGAGTGTTGGTGGTGGTGGTGGTGGTGGGGGGGGTTACTGTGGTATGTGGAGGGTGTCTCCATACACAAAGAAGTTAAGAATGATGTTCAGGTGAGGTGAATGGGGGTGGGGTGGGATGACGGTTAAGCGTTATGGGCGTCTCTGTGTTTATAAACTGAGAATCGCATTCAGGGTGTGTGGGGTGGGGTAGGGTGGGGGTGTATGTGTCTATAAAGTGAGAACTGCATTCAGGTGAGGTATATGTCAGGTCCCTGTGAGGTGGATGGGATATGTTGGGGAGGGTGAGTGTGAGTGTGTTTATAAACTGAGAATCGCATTCAGGTGAGGTATATGTCAGGTCCCTGTGAGGTGGATGGGATATGTTGGGGAGGGTGAGTGTGAGTGTGTTTATAAACTGAGAATCGCATTCAGGTGAGGTATATGTCAGGTCCCTGTGAGGTGGATGGGATATGTTGGGGAGGGTGAGTGTGAGTGTGTTTATAAACTGAGAATCGCATTCAGGTGAGGTATATGTCAGGTCCCTGTGAGGTGGATGGGATATGTTGGGGAGGGTGAGTGTGAGTGTGTTTATAAACTGAGAATCGCATTCAGGTGAGGTATATGTCAGGTCCCTGTGAGGTGGATGGGATATGTTGGGGAGGGTGAGTGTGAGTGTGTTTATAAACTTAGAACTGCATTCAGGTGAGGTATATGTCAGGTCCCTGTGAGGTGGATGGGATATGTTGGGGAGGGTGAGTGTGAGTGTGTTTATAAACTTAGAACGATGTTCAGGTAAAGTATTGTTTAGTCTCTATGCGGTGGCCAGGGGTGGGGTGTGCGGTGTTGGTGGAGGGGGTGGGGGGATGTGTCTCCATACACAAATTTTAGGAGCAGTGTTCAGGTGTGATATTTCAAGTCCCTGTAAGGTGGATGGGAGTAGGGTAGGGGGGTGTGTGTTTATAATCTAAGAACCACATACAGGTAATGAATTGTCTAGTTCCTATGTGGTGGCCAGGGGAGGTTGGTGGGGTGTTATGTGGGGTGTGTCTCAAGGTACAAAGTTTAAGAACAGCGTTCAGGTGAAATAAGTCAGGTCCCTGTGTAGTAGATAGATTTAAACTTGACACAGGTAACAAACCCTTAAAATTTTGTCCTGGACTGTTCAGGTTTAAAGGTATACATGTCATCACATGAACAGTCCCAGCTTGCACCACTTGTTAAAACAATGAACAGAATATTTGGTTAACAGCATTTCCACATGTTTTAAACTATTTGATTTCCAATACACAGTTCTGTGAACAAAAAAAAGAGAAGAAGTTTGTTTTGTTTAACGACATCACTAGAGCACATTTATTAATTAATCATTGGCCACTGGATGTAAAAAAAATGGGTAATTCTGACCCGTAGTCATCAGAGGAAACCTGTTACATTTTCCATAATGCAGCAAGGGATCTTTTATTGGCACTCTCCCACAGACAGAAAAGCACATACACCGCGGCCTTTGTCCAGTTGCGGTGCACTGGTTGAAACGATAAAAAAAAAAAAAATGAGTTGAATGGATCCACCGAGGTGGTTCGATCCTGCATCACAAGCACCTCAAGTGAGCACTCAACTTACTGATGTAAATCCCGCCCTGTGTGAACAAGATGTATAGCAAGGAGAGGAATCCTGTTGCTACCACACAGGTTACTACTTATAAGAAATGTTTTATTTAAGGATGCACTCAACATGGCAATGTGGCAGAAATATGGTTAATGTCTATACAGATGAGAAGAAACCTGCTTCCACCAGGCCAGGTGCTATTCTTTTCTATTAGCAGCAAGGTATCTTTTTGTATGCATCATCCCACTGTCAGGATAGTACATACCACAGCCTTTGTTAAACCAATTACAGAGCACAGGCTGAAATGAGAAATAGTCCAGTGGTCCCACCAACGGAGATAAATCCTAAATTGAACACATATTAGGCAAAAACTTTACCACTGAGCCATGCCTTATCCTGTTACCATGCAGAAACAAGGGATCTCAAATGTAATTGTTAAAAACAGTAAACTGTTCTAATTACTTTTTCTTAATCAATTTTAATTTTTATTTTAGTATAATATTATTAAAAATGAAATAATCTTTACATTTCAGAGGCACTCAGTCTTATCACATACATTGCACCTGCTTACTTACATTAATAGTGTTGACAAGTACACAAAATTATATTAAAAAGAAAATTAAAAAATATATATTTATTTAAAAATGCCAGCTACAAAAGCTACAATCTACTGACATAGCATGAATGCATGTTGGTTAACAGCTGACACTAATTAGAATACCACCACTAGATATACTGTTTATAACTTGACAATGTTGTGCAGCTATTTTCTTCTGAACTTGTTTGACCCGTCATTAACCGACGTATGATGATGGACACTTACGACACATGTTGCACTGAAAATATGCTTTCCTATTCTGACATGAATCATGACAAGGCCGGAATTTTTTTTTCATTTGTTTCCTATTACATGCTGGAAAAATATAGGGTAGGTAGGTAGGAAAAACATTTTATTTTGGAAAATAATTTTATTTATGGATATTAAATAAAGGTGTTGACTACCGGTATCCAAAATAACCTCTGCATGTATAGAAATGCATTATGCAAACCAACAATACCATTCATCACAGTGTTTTCCCAAGAAATGAAGTAAGGCATGGTAAAGTGACGTTTTGGGGGCATATTTTATGTGCAGTTTTAAACTCCATCAGTATCGGTAAACATTCCCTCCCCTAGTTTATCAGAAGGTCACTAAATTTCTACAAGGCCAGTTTGTCGCTGGAGTAAATCATTAACTATAGTTATTATTATTATTATTATTATTATTATTATTATTAATCGGAACACCTCGCTACGCTAGATGTAGAGTAAATCAGAAAAGATCGCATATATTCATGAAAACAATTTTCCGACTCTTCGCCCGATATCTCACGAAAGTTACCGAACTTCAATTTGAAGGGAAGTAACTCCATCAAACTAAATTTGCGACAGTAAAACCACCGATATACGTCCGCAAATCGGAAAACACAGTAGGGTGTCCCCTAAATGACACAAAATTAGTGCTTGTGATAGTTTTGGAATGTGTTTGTGGAAATCGTTGTTATATTAAAAAAAACATTTTTGGATATACAAAAAATGTTTTAGGGTCGGCAGGTTCAAATTAGGGTCGGTCGGGTAACCAGAAACAAACAATATTTTATGATACGCCTAATCAATAACGGATTGTTGAATTGGTCACACCTACGTGTTATGTTCATGAATGTTGTTTAACTGTCATTGGCAGTGATTAATTGGTTTGGTTATAAAGTACTAATTCTACCAAAAATATAGCTTATGGTAACTCAATAACAACAACAACTTGCAAACAACACCACTGAATTAGTATATACTATGATAAACATAATTTAGTAAAGAAAAATTAAAAAAAAAAAAATCCCATAATCATATAATCTGAAAACTTACTTTTTATTTTATTTTTTTGACAGTTTTGACAGCAGTGTAAGAAAACAAAGTGCCCTCCATGTAATCATTCTGGCATAACCCTGACAAAGTATGAATTAATGTTTAATGACAACCCAGCAAAAGGCCCCTATGGAAGGCTTCCTTAAATTGGATTTGAACCCCCAACCTCTTGCATATCAGGACAGCAAAATAAAAATTTTGTTCCAGTGCATGTGTATGCAGAAGAGGTTGAAAAAACACCACTTCTACAGCAGTACACACAGATAATGTTAGCGAACTGTTCCCACCTGCCGCGTTATCAATAAACAATGCAACTGTCGGTGAGAAATATCAACAGTTCTGACACGATAATTGCTATAAATTACCACTAATCTGCCTCAACAAATGTTTTCACTTTGTCAGTCCTAAAATACCAGCCACTATTTGAGGCATTTGTGGTAGAGGTTTGCTGCCACTGCAACAGGTTCAAAACCATCAGTGCAAAAAAAAGATGAGCTGCCATTTTTTTTCTTCTTTGAAGAAATTTTTCTACATTCCACCACACTTTGACGACCAATATATCAAAGACTGTGGTATGTCTTTTGAAATGATCGCGTAAGAAAAAGACTTACTGCGAGTCTAAAAACAGTAACTTATGAGGCTGCACTGAGGTTTCTTCCTCCATTTTTCAGACCATTTGGTGTTAAATTGCAATAAGCTGTACTAAGAGTAAGCGATAATTATTAGGTGACGTCTTTCTGCCCTGCCCTTTGTAGTATGCAACAGTTATATTTGGAACATGGAGGGCGGGATGTAGCTCAGTAGCAGAGTGCTCGTCTCAGGTGTGACAGGTCACAGGATCGATCAGCCTCAACGGACTTGTTTTTTTCCCCATCCCAACCAATGCATCATGACTGATACATCAAAGGTCATGGTATGTACTGTCCTGTCTATGGGAAAGTGCATATAAATGATCCCTTGCTGCTTTATTGGTAGCAGTATTCTATGTGGTAGCAGTGTGGGTTTCTCTCTCTCCCTCTCTCCTTCTCTCTCTCTCCTTCTCTCTCTCTCTCTCTCTATCTTTCTGTCCCTCTCTCTATCTTTCCCTCCCTCCCTCCTTGTCACTTTCCCTCTCCCTCCCTTTGTCAATTTCCATCCCTCCCCCCCCCCCCCCCCCCCCTCTCTCTCTCTCTCTCTCTCTCTCTCTCTCTCATTTCAAATCTGTTGAAGTGTCATTAAATATTCCTTTCATTTCAAGTCACTTACAAATGAAGTGTCAATGCAGAAATTACCCTAATATTAAATGAATGTATTATGTGTAAGTCAGTCAAATTATTAGTGCTGTGTACGTATGCTACAGAACATACAAACATTATACATGCAGTTAACGAAGTCTAGTGTTTTACTTAGTTAACCTCTATCAGACTAACATACACACAGATCACATATATGGAATAATCTATATCTGACAATGAACACTTTAGTTTTATCATAAATTACTGCCCTTTTATTTTAGTACCGTAGTTAATATGTTACTTTATTAAACACTTGCATGTACAATTTATTTTTATAATTTTCTTACAATTCTATCAGTAGAATTCTTCTCATAAGAATTAGTTATTTTCTATAATCTGACTGACTTATAGACATAGTGTCTCCATCCCTCAGTCCCCCCCCCCTCCCCCACCAACAATTCATGACAGTCTAGCACACTGTGTAACAGCAAGCATTTTATTTTAAGGAGCCTTATAGACAATAGTTTTTATTGAACTTCCTCTTTGTGTGTTACTCTTTTGTAGCTGCTGAAAACAATATGTTCTGATCACTGTAAAAAAAAATGGACTCAAACTTAGGGCACTTTATTTCCATACAATGGAACAACACATTAGGCTGTCAGGAGTTGTTTCCCTTTGTTAGCATCTCTCAACAACAATCGTTCTCTATTCAAGGCTGGAATAAAAGGAATTTTGTTGTTGTGTATTGATTATGCAGAATGCTCAAACTAACAGAAGCTTGTCTGCATTCCATAAATATGTTTTGCTCAGTGAAATCACAATCAACATTCCTTTTCCTAATGCAAACAGAGCAAAACATTTACAGATGATCCACACTTCCTATACCGTATAATCGCTTGTGAATGACCACACATATTTTAATGTGCTTCTTATTTACTCAAAACATTTTAATTAGTGTTCTATGATGTTTTAATTATAAACCAAAACACTGCCAGGAAAGTGCAGCAAAACAGAATGTAGATCTATGAACTATATACATTGGGTACATACCACACCTGGTCAATTTGTTCTTTCAAATTTATTATATGTATATGTATATGTTATCAGCATGTATGGCTTTTAATTTAATATATTTATGTGCAAAAAATAATTGTATAAATTAGACTTCTTAACTTCACATTGTTTTATTAAATGTTAAAACATATTCCAATAAAGCTATAGCATAAATTCAATAAAAATTCACAAATATGTTATAATAACTAAATTTTGAAAAACCATTAATTAAAGACACTGTCCCCATGCAAACAGAAACGGATTAAAATGTTCAGGGAGTGTTTATGATATGTTCACTACTCCTGGCCACTTTATATAAACAATATTGAAGGAAGTTCCCTTCTGCAAAGAATATGCAGTTTGATATCCTAACACAGTTGTGTCTGCTTGTTCCATGGCAATTTAAGTGAAATGATGTTCTTATTTTAGGGTAAAAATAAAGAGTTAAACTTAAAGGGACATACCCTAGTTTCAACCCATGAAAATTAACACTAAGTTTAGTTAATCTACAAACCTGTAACACATTTGGATGAAGTTACAATTGAGCGAAACATGAGTCTGTGACTTTGAAATGGTGAAATACCCTCTAAAAATAGACTAAAACTCGACTTCATAACTGTTACTTCTCAGATGCACATGCATTTAAAAAAAAAAAAAAAATGCATTTTGTGATATTAAAAATACCCAGATGACCAAAAACACTTCAAATGTACGGAAATGGATAATCTAAACAATAAAATCTAAGTAAATGATGATTTCAGTTATCAAAAACGACTCTAATAGTAAACAATACGCCTTAGTGTTTAAAAACTAGGGCATGTCCCTTTAAGAGTTTGTTTTGTTTAAAGACTCCACTAGAGAACATTGATTTATTAATCATCGGCTATTGGATGTTAAACATTTGTATTTTTTTACATATAGTCTTAGAGAGGAAACCCACTAAATTTTTCTATTAGTAGAAAGTGATCATCAATATGCACTATCCCACAGACAGGATAGTACATACCATGACCTTAGGTATACCAATAGCTCAATGAGCCCACCAACGGAGATCGATCCTAAAGCAACCATGTATAAGGCAAGTGCTTTACCACTGGGGGGTGGGTGGGTGGGGGGGGGGGGGGTTAGTAGAAATAACTGCTATAGCTTATGGTATCACATAACAGAAATGATGATTAATAAATCAATGTGCTTAGTGTTGTTGTTAAACAAAACAAAGTCTATTTCAACTCACCTAATAACTTGGAACATCCTTTCACTTAGACTGCCATGAAATAACCAAACACCACTGGGTCAGGATATCAAACTGCATATTCTTTGCAGAAAGGGACTGGCTAAGATATTGTTTATCTTAAATAGCCAGCAGTGGTGGACTTGTGATAAACACTCCTTGAACATTGTTTCCTGTTTCCATGGGGGCAGTGTCTTTAATTAATGGTATCATAATATTATTGCTTGGTTTTTCAAAATTTAGTTATTATTTTTACTTATTTTATGCTATAGCTTTATTGGAATATGTTTTAACATTTAATAAAACAATGTGAAGTTAAGAACTCTAATTTATACAATTACTTTTTGCACATAAATAGATTAAATTGAAAGCCATACATGCATGATTAGACACACACACACACACACACACACACACACACACACACACACACACACAAATTTAAAAGAACTTGTCATAACACTGCCTGAACATTTTAATCGGTACATACCAAACCAAAAACATTAAATTTCTCAATCTTATCTTATTCTTTGGGGAGGGGGGAAGGGGAAGGGAGTATACCTAGTGGGCCCATTTGGCTATTTCTGGTTCCAACCACTGCACCCCTACTGGTATATAAAAGGCCTTGGTGTATGCTGTCCTGTCTGTGGAAAGTGCCTATAGAAGATCCCTTACTACTATTAGAAAAGATTTTGTCTCTCTAAGACCATATGTCAGAATTACCAAATGTTAGATATCCAATAGCTAATGATTATTATTAAATCTATGTGCTCCAATGGTGCTGATAAACAAAACAAACTAACTTATATTCTTGGCTTTTTCTACTCTGATTATAACATAAGAATATATATATAGATTTTTTCTACTCTGCTTATAACATAAGAATATATATATAGATTTTTTTATATAGATTTTCGTTCATTTTTAAACATGAGTGTTTTTTATCAAACCAGCTCAATTGTTATCAAGCGTTATCCCATTAGTGTGTGTTATGAGAACCTGTCAGTGTCCAGACGTCACCCCAGGGGCGAGAAGAAACCCTCATCAAATGTCTGACAGTTGAGCCACTGCAGTCATAAGCATGGACAAGAAGAGTAGAAACACATCCTCAAATATCACAAATAATATTATAACTAATTGTGCACATTTCACTGCCAGGATCGGGTTTCCGCTCTCACTGCAGGAGACAGGGAACCTGGTGGTGTTTAGAATGGCATTCATTTTCTGGTAAAGATCACAAACGGAGCCAATGAAAAGCGGATCTGCTGAAATGTTGGTATCTGGCAGTATGGTCATGGGAAACTTCATGTTGCTTATCTTCACACCATCTCTTTAAAGGATATTAGTCAAGAAACTTTCATTCATGCATTAAAAAACACAGTCAATTTTTGTTTGAACAATTATACCCAAGAATCTTTCATTGATACATTCAGGAAAAGATCATTTTTTCTTTAAACAATATTACCCAAGAATCTTTCATTGATACATTCAGGAAAAGACCATTTTTGTTTAATATTACATAAGAATCTTTCATTGATACATTCAGGAAAAGACCATTTTTGTTTAATATTACATAAGAATCTTTCATTGATACATTCAGGAAAAGACCATTTTTGTTTAAACAATATTACCCAAGAATCTTTCATTGATACATTCAGGAAAAGACCATTTTTGTTTAATATTACATAAGAATCTTTCATTGATACATTCAGGAAAAGACCATTTTTGTTTAAACAATATTACCCAAGAATCTTTCATTGATACATTCAGGAAAAGACCATTTTTGTTTAAACAATATTACTCAAGAATCTTTCATTGATACATTCAGGAAAAGACCATTTTTGTTTAATATTACATAAGAATCTTTCATTGATAAATTCAACAAAAGTCCATTTTTGTTTAAACAATATTACCCAAGAATATTCACTATCACATTAAAGAACAGTCTATTGTTCTTTAAACAATATTAGTCAAGAATCTTTCACGAACATATTAAAGAAAAGTTAATTTTTCATTAAAAACTGGAAGTGAGCAAACCAGAATTCTGTCAAAACAGACCAAATTTTTTAAATTCTAAAATGTCACCCTCTAAACACCAGACTGTGTCTAGATCAGATAATTATTAGTTCCCCTGAGTGATCCGGTGTAGACCGGTTTCACTGTATATACATGTACACTCATAAAATATCTACAACTCTGTCTTTACTTTAACCCATTTAGATATTATAGTTATTACATACACCACAATAAAATAATTAACTTGGATGTAAAAACAACTGTGATAAATAAAATATGACTGCAATCAAATAATTAACTTGGACGTAAAGCAACTGAGATAAATAAAATATGACTGCAATCAAATAACCAACTTGGATGTAAAAACAACTGTGATAAGTAAATGTGACTACTAACATCTAAATGAGATCTATTTATCTGGTATTAATCTACAGTGCACAGCCACAACACTAATTGAAAATTGACTTGTATTACTTGTAACCGTCATCGTTCATTAAAGAACTAAACAGCTTCACTCCACAAATAATGGTTGCCTTTTGAAATCGATTCTCCCTGAAAAGAACTCTTTTTATTGTTTAATAAATTGAACTCTGTTTTTAGGTTCTGACTTGGGAATAGCAATTTAAATAATACACTATAACTACATGTACGTCTGGAAATTTAAACTTTAAAGGTTTCCCCTATTTGTCAAGCACCGACTGAACCACGGAGGTCAATAATCAATGGTTAGGGTGCTGTGATTAAATGTCTCACGTCTACCTATCTATACTGCAATCATTAGTTAGTTCCATCAGTGACAGACACATGCATCATCATGTCTCACAAATGACAGAGACATACCTCTTGATTCATCACCAAGGAGTCCGAGACACATTTCATGGTACACCAGTAATGAAGACTTTCAAGATACACATTCAGTAACAAATGCATACCTTATGATATATGACAAATGACAAAAGCCTACTGCAAGGAACATCACCAGTGATAGAAGTATACCTCACGATACACCACCAGTATAAAAAGTCAAACCCCATGATACACCACCAGTGACAAAGGTATACACCACGATACACCACTGATGAAAATGTGTAACTCATGATACACCACTGCTGACAAAGGTACACCTCATTATATACACCACTGGTGACATACGTATGCCTAATGATACACCAGTGGTGTATACCTCATATGTCACCAGTGACAAAGGTATACCTCATGATATACCACCTGGGACAAGGTATAACCCATGATACACCATCAGGGACAAAGGTATACCTCATGATACACCACCAGTTACAAATATACACCTCATGATACACCACCAGTTACAAATATACACCTCATGATACACCACCAGTTACAAATGTATACCTCATGATACACCACCAGTGATAGAGACAATTATTACCCACCTAATGATTGTCTAGATGTGTCATACAAAAACTGTATGCACCACAAGTGCTATACAGAAATTGTTAACTTCACATCAATACAATCTTGACAATTGGCTGTTATCTTGTAGGATCCATTTTCTCTGCACCGATAATATGCATAACGAGACCACAGTGTCTTGCCGGCTCCAAAACTGCAGAAAGCTCATTAAATTTTAATATACACACTTATTATCAAAGTGGAAAAACCAAATTGGCAATTTACACTCGAGCATGAAAGTTAGTGATCATCATTAACATAAAGCAGAATCCCAGTCTCCATCCACATGGGGGTGAGATCTGGTGCAGTTGGTAGAGCGCTTGCCTCAGATGCATGGGTCTAAGGATCGAATCCCCTCAGTAGACCAATTTTCTGACTGGGTTTTCCTCCTGTCTCAACCAGTGCTCCACGACCAGTATATCAAAGGCTGCAGTATGTGCTATCCTGTCTGTGGGAAAGAGCATAAATAAAAGATTCTTTGTTGCTAATGAGGAAACGCTCCACCCTGGACCAAGCCACAGGTCATACCACAGGGGTAGAGGCCAGGCAGGACATGTTTGAAGCCAATCACCAGCATAGGATGATGCAAAAAAATGGAGGGGCACACACACACACATATATATATACATGTATGTATGTATGTATGTATGTATGTATGTATGTATGTATGTATGTATGTATGTATGTATGTATGTATGTATGTATGTATGTATGTACACCAGTGCCAAAGAATGTTAAAACTATTTGGGTTAGGTTTTGGAATGGGAAAATGTAATGAATTTCCTCAGAATTACCAAATGTCTGACATCCAATAGCCAACGATTAAGTTATTAATGTTGTTACTAAGCAAAACAAACTTTAACATTTAACTTTCATCCAAAAGATTCATCATGGCAACCATCAGATTATCACACAATTCTGAAATAAGGCGACGTGACACAGCCCCTTTAAGAAAGAAAGGGGAGAAAGAAAGAACTGCAATAATGCAGTCAGTAGAAATCAGTTCAGTAGGTCCAGGGCGAGCGCAATCACGAGTGTTGTAATTTAGCACAAACCATCTAGACGAATTCCTTGGAGACACAGTTCCCATAAATGTCCACCGCCAAGATAGATGGCCAACAAGATCAATCTCTATCCTGTTTATCGGAGCTAAGAGCATCCCCATAATAACACACACACACTCACTTCCAGGCAAGATCCACGCTCAATCTACAGAGAGATACCAGCAACAATCATCACAAGGTAAAATCATGTGGCAATTTCACTTCATTTCGCTAAGTGTAAGTGACAAACAAACCCGAGACACACATTCATGATTTGGTATATTGGAACTTGTCGGTATGATCTCTTAAAATTTATATGAGAAAAAAGAATGGGGAAGGGGTAGAGGTTGGGAAGAAAGAAAATGAACATTTCAGAGGGTGCAAGGAGTTTACATTAAAGAATTCATGTTACAATTTAAATACATCTGGCATTTTATAAACATCCTACCATTAACTGAGTTTTGTTTTATTTTAAATGTAAGCTATCCAAAGCATAAGAAAATTTCAGTGTGCAAGAACTTGACATTAAATAATTTTATCACTGATTTATAAATACATCTGATATTCTATAAACACCCTACATTAACCCACTGACTGAGTTTTAATTTTTTTAAATGTAAGTCATCCAAAGCATATTAAAGAGACATTCCTGAGTTTATACTGCAATTTTTAAGATGTTATTGACTAACAGAGACTTTTTTACGACTGTAATTATGTATCAAATATATTTTTCTGCATAAACTATTAGTGGCTGTATATTAAACATGTTTCTGATTGTTCTAATATTTGTACTAGGTTAAATTTCATTTTATTTCCTAAAATATGCTTTTTTCATACGTACAAAATTATTTGAAGACAAAATCCAGTTTGGGCTTCTTACAAATATTAAGACAACCATACACACATTGAATATAAAGACACTGATATTCTAAACAAGAAAATATATTTAATATGTAAGTTTAATCGTAGAAGTATTTTATTAGTCGCAAACATCTTACAATGCAACAAACTCGGGAATGTCCCTTTGAGGAATGATCCAGAAATTAGAAATGCCACTGAGTTAAGTGGGGGTAAGGGAGGTATTTAAATTGTTAGGATATGATGGGTGTGGCTTTTTATATGACATTTATGAATTCATTTAAATTTTATGAACTCATTTGCCATAAAATATTATTATTATTACTACAAGAGCCTAAGGCATACTTCTGCTTCAAGCTATAAGAGTATCACACTAGCTGCTATGAACTTGCATAAATGGTTACTATTAATATACACATCTGTCTTGGTCTGCAAGTCCCAACTCATTATTACTGACAAGTTTTATATATGACTATACCCTCGGAGATGCACCCCACTGAGATACATCCTGTTACTATCGCTCCAATATGAACACATTATCTTTTATTGTTGTTTACATAACAATCACTTTGAAGTGGCGCTAATGAATTGCGTTCTTCCAAGGACGATCTACCACAGCTGACTGGTTTGTTAGTTTCAAATTGATATGCACATGCCATTAGCTTGCAGCAAGTCTTTCCAACTATGCAGCACAATGTTAAATATTTATACACTTTTTTTTATTACTTTTATCTAATAGAAGTCATATAACTATATTTGTCCCATTATTCTATTAAAATGTTTTTTGTAAATAATTTCAGTTTGGGTTGACCTAAGAAGAAAAGTAAATTTTGTTTGTAAATAACAAAGAAATACAATTTGTGTGTGCAATTTACAAGTCAATCAGCTCGGAAATAAATAATTTGTAGTAAATTACGTAGTATGAAAAAAGTGGGATCCCTGTGGGACGGATTATAGTACTTTTATTTCAAGTGTTGTTAATGTGACTCAAATGAGAATGGGAAACAGTGTCACCAAATTATATATTGGATAGTGTGTACTTAGGAAAATGAAGTACAGTGTTGTTAATGTGACTCGACAGAAATGAGAATGGGAAACAGTGTCACCAAATTATATATTGGATAGTGTGTACTTAGGAAAATGAAGTACAGTGTTGTTAATGTGACTCGACAGAAATGAGAATGGGAAACAGTGTCATCAAATTATATATTGGATAGTGTGTACTTAAGAAAATGAAGTACAGTGTTGTTAATGTGACTCGACAGAAATGAGAATGGGAAACAGTGTCACCAAATTATATATTGGATAATGTGTACTTAGGAAAATGAAGTACAGTGTTGTTAATGTGACTCGACAGAAATGAGAATGGGAAACTGTGTCACCAAATTATATATTGGATAGTGTGTACTTAGGAAACTGAAGTACAGGAAACATAAAACATACACAAATTATTAAAGACACCTTAATTACTTTTTGCCAATCTGCTCAAATTAAGGACCTTTATGGTTCATTTGCTGCCATTTTATTCAAATTAAGGACACTTCTAGTTCGTCTGTTACCACTTTATTTAAATTAAGGACACTTCTAGTTCTTTTGCTGCCAATTTATTCCAATTAGGGATCCTTGTTTTTTGACTACCACTTTATTTAAATTAAGGCCACTTCTAATTCTTTTTCCTACCAATTTATTTAAATTAAGGACACATCTAGTTCTTTTTCTACCACTTTATTTATCTAGTTCTTTTTCTGCCACTTTATTTAAATTAAGGACACTTCTAGTTCTTTTTCTACCAATTTATTTAAATTAAGGACACTTCTAGTTCTTTTGCTGCCAATTTATTTAAATTAAGGACACTTCTAGTTGTTTTGCTGCCAATTTATTTAAATTAAGGACACTTCTAGTTCTTTTTCTACCACTTTATTTAAATTAAGTATCCTAATTACTTTCGCTGCCACTTTGTACAAATTAAGGACCCTTCATTGTTTGTTTTGCTGCCACTGTATTACCATTTTAGTCCCTTCTAGTACTTTTTTACTGCCACTGTCTGTACAAGATCTCTGCTGTCTGTCAATCAATTGATTCAAACTATTAATCAACCAATCAATCAACTGAAAGACTGAATCAACCAATCAAATCAATCAATCAATCAACAAATCAATCACCTGTATGAATTGAATGAATCACTCAACCAATCAAATCCATCGATCTAGGCTTACATGTATTGCAGTTGAAGCTTATCTGTCTCGAGTCTGGCATTTGAATTCTTTGAGAAACATGTCCAAGTCTGCATGGAGTGAGCGTTCCGTTTCTATTTGCTTGTTGAGACAAAAAAGATCAATTCACTTTTCTATCATAGCATTTCTTGACAATTATTTCAAAGTTGCTGTAGTGATCAAGTATAGGGTGGGAAGTAGCCCAGTGGTAAAGCGCTCACCTGATGCACGGTCGATCTAGGATCAATCCCCGTCGGTGGGCCCATTGGGCTATTTCTTGTTCTAGCCAGTGCAAAACAACTGGTATATCAAAGGCTGTGGTATGTGCTATCCTGTCTGTGGGATGGTGCATATGAAAAATCCCTTGCTACTAATGGAAAAATGTAGTGAGTTTTCTTTCTAAGATAACATGTATATGTCAGAATTACCAAATGTTTGACATGCAATTGCCGATGATTAATAAATTAATGTGCTCTAGTGGTATCATTAAACAAAACAAACTTATTAAGATCAAGTATATTATCACACAAGAATATTCTTTGATGGTTTATAACTTTCAGGTCTGTCTTGGTCAGAATACTCTGATGCAGTCAGAGGCTGTCCATACATAGCAGTTGTTCTTGAACATTCTAGAAGCAGGCAGGCAGGCAGGCAGACAGACAGACAGACAGACAGACAGACAGACAGACAGACAGACAGACAGACAGACAGACCAGACAGACCAGACAGACAGACAGACAGACAGACAGGGTGGAGACAAATATCCTATAGTCCCCTCCGGTTGTACCAGTAGGGGATTAATCAAGCGGAGAGTACTAATAAAGCTAAGAATATCCTTTTTATGCAAGCATCACTGGATGCCGACTAACCCTTTCTGTTTTATCTTCGCGGCTCTGCAGCTATATCGGTACCTTCATCACTAATCACTGGCCTAATTACACACAGAACAGGTGTGATGGAACTTATTTATTAAATTTATTAATAATCATGCACACGGATCAGACACCTTAATTTACCACTCTCCACATCAAACAGATGCCGACAAGGATGTGTTCTCTGGATGCCATCATTTACACAGTGGTAAGAGTGGCTGCTACACGTGTTCACAAGAACACAGTGTTCACTGACAGGGTGGGTGAGAGCACAGTTTGGTTTGTTTACCAACACCACTAGAGCACATTGATTTATTAATCTTCAGCTATTGGATATCAAATATTTAGTAATTTTGACATATAGTCTTAAAGAGAAAATCCGCTAAATTTTTTCATTAGTAGCAAGGGATCTTTAACATGCACCATCCCACAGAGAGGACAGCACATACCACAGCCTTTAATATACCAGTCGCAGTGCACTGGCTGGAATGAGAAATAGCTCAATGGGCCCACCGATGAGGATCGAACCCAAACCAACTGTGCATTAAGCAAGCGCTTTATCACTGGGCTACATTCTGCCACTGGGCTAGAGCAATGCTTTCATAAAATAGGTCTTTAAAAAAGGTAAAATAGACTTCAGTTTCTGGAAACTAGCACAGCAGATTAGCATGCTTAAAACCTGCATGATCTGCTCTTAATTAATCATATTACCTATATGTACTGGCACTTGAATAGAATGTCACAGATATCTGGTTGGTTTAAAAATCAGCATCATACCTTAGCAACTAACAAGTCTTCAGACAAAACCCACTACATTTTCCCATTAACTAGTAGTAGCGGATCTTTTAAATGCACTTCCCACAGACAGGACAGCACATGTCATGGTCTTTGTGGTAATGCAGGAAGGATGTATTGTCCAATAAAGGATCTCCTAGGGAATGGCTGTCCTCCTACAGATGAGGCACTAGATAGAGATATATGGAATCAACCACTATCTTGGCAAATGCATTGTGCAGAGATACAGTCTTGATCGCAAATAATGGTTTTATCATTCAGATATACCAGTTGTGGAAGGAAGGTAGGAAATGTTTTATTTAACGATGTATTCAACACATTTTATTTACGGTTATATGACGACCGCCCCTCAGTTGTAGAACACATACTGCTTGAAATAGGGAAAACCCAATGGGTCCGTCAACATGGTTCGATCCTACGACCAAACACACCTCAAGCAAGTACTCTGCAGACCTTATGAGCTAAACACCACCCCTCATCAGATAAAACCCCAAACATTCTGTTTATTTGTAAAAATTCTGAAAATAATTTAATGTGGGCCAACCTTTACTTAAAACTTCTTATTAACCGAATAATTCTTTTATGATGGTTAAAAACCAAGCCTGAGGTAGTTCTGGTTCCAGAGACTCGTTTACCACTGCCTGTAGCAGTCTGTTGATCATGAGCGTAACAGGAACGCACATTACAAGAGACCCACAGGGGTAGCGCAATCATGGAAAATGGCTTCCAGAAAAAGAAGCTAATTAAAGGCAATTGGATGAAGTAAGAGCTGTGTATATTAAATATAGTTACTGGCTACTATTAGTGCCAATAATACGAGACGGAAGTAACAACATAATCAGAGCAGTGGTTCAAGACTGCTGTCCCAGAGATCATTAGCACGACACACTTAGACAGCAAAATTACTTTTAGTTCTTCAGAGGGAAGGAATGTTTGTAAACACAACTGACAGATGACCTCGGTGGTGTCGTGGTTAAGCCATCAGACATAAGACTGGTAGGTACAGGGTTCGCAGACCGGTACTGGCTCCCACCCAGAGCGAGTTTTAATGACTCAATGGGTAGGTGTCAGACCACTACACCCTCTTCTCTCTCACTAACAACTAATTCACTGTCCTGAACAGACAGCCCAGATAGCTGAGGTGTGTGCCCAGGACAGTGTGCTTGAACCTTAATTGGATATAAGCGCGAAAATAAGTTGAAATGAAATGAATGAAATGAGATGACATATGATTAAAAATAATTGGTGGGTGGAGGACGGAAAGAAGGGTCACAATGTCAGCTTTTTATCAAAGAACAAAGAGGGTGGCACTAAAATTGGGTCATTCCAGCCAGTGCACCACAACTGGTATATCAAAGACCATGGTATGTGCTGTCCTGTCTATGGGAGGTGCATATATAAACTTGTAAAACTACAACTGGGGATTCTGGAAATATTTGGATGTTTTTCAGCTCTGCTTGGTGGATAAGAAGATCACTGTTTAATCAGTCTGTTCAGGTGCAGTAACTGTGATGTATTTTAGACACCTACCACCATTTTAACTACCTTCCTTCATGAGCAATAACAGGCCATTAATAAGTCTTTAACAGGACACCATCTACCCGAGCCTTTGATAAAGCAGGGCTATTTCTCATTCTAGCCAGTGTACCACAACTGGTATATCAAAGGCCATGGTATGTGCTATCTGTCTGTGGGATGGTGCATATAAAAGATCCCTTGCTACTAATGGAAAAATGTAGCGGGTTTCCTCTCTGAGACTATATGTCAAAATTACCATGTTTGACATCCAATAGCCGATGATTAATAAATCAATGTGCTCTAGTGGTGTTGTTAAATAAAACAAACTTTGATAAAGCAGCTGACAGCTAGTAACCAAAGTCACAGCTTTTGTCCTTGAAATAAGTATTGTTTTCTAACTTAACAAAAGAACATGGTCAAAACTATTAAATATAATTGATTTTAAACAAAACTGACTAATTATTTTGAAGGAAACTATCTGCATACAAAATCCCAGCTGTTCTTATGTTGAAAGGTCACATGTCAAAAGCAACACATTTTTCAGCTTAACTTTTCAACAAAAAATGCTAAATAAATCTCAATATCCTGAGATATAGTGTTAATACATACGACACATGTGGGGTGCATCTTAAAGAACTCACAGCTCGACAGACTTTCTGATAACGGACACAAAAAACCACCCAAATCTGTCAGAGTGGATAGAACACATTACGTCAGACACCAGGCCATCAATTTATGTCTATGGCAGATGATGTTCAGATAAAAATCACTTACATAATCTCTTAAAGTGACGGAAAGCACAGTTCCTTGCTGTCTAGAATGTGAAATACATAACAACTACTACTCAAAATTACTCCCCTGTCTTTAATTACCATTAGATTTCACAGACACAAATCACGAAAACACCATTTTAATGACACAGAATCCACATACTAAATAGTAACCATGTCACAACTGATATAACAAAGGCCATGGTGTGCTATCCTGTCTGTGGGATGCCGTATATAAAAGGTCCCTTGCTGTTACCGGCCACAGTCTGACTGCTGGTGCTCCCTTGCCAGTGCAGGTAGTCCTTCTCCAAACCACCCCACCCCTTTCCTGTCCTGGATGGAGGAGCCGGCCAAGGCATGCACTACAACAGCTTGCTCTGAATATGCACGTTAAACACTCTGACCTGACCTGACCTGAATCGGAAAAAGTAGACTATGTGTGTGGCAGCAGTGGGTTTCCTCTCTTGCTATCTGTGTGGTTCTTAAACATATTCCCAATGCAATATACTGGGCAATTAAAATGTGTTCACAGCTTAAGTAAATAAGACTTTTTTATGTCATAAATATTTTTTTTGTAGTACACCTTTAAACAACCGATGTTCAGACTAACAGCCTCATTTTAGGTTAGATCTGTTATTCCATGTACCCCAGTCACCAAACAATAGACAAACAACTTCATAACTGACATAAAGTCAAACCACTGGTACCTCACCCCAATTTGTTTCCTATCAAACTAGTTTATGGTCTATTGTTACAGACTTCTGACTCTCCTACACATACCAATGACGAGTATGGCACTTTAATTGTAAAACAACTATACAGTAAAAATATCCATTTACGCTTTCAAAGTTCACCGGTCCCAACAGCCATTAGTTATACCGCCAGCGTTAAAACCAACATGACTGACACAAATTACCATTGTGTTTGTACACGACATTCTGGTGCTTTTTAAAAACTGTAAATATGAACATTTTCCCTTGGACATGGTTTAAAAGTGTACCTTATTTATAAGTGTCATCAATCACTGATAATAATCCGCTCTGACAGGGCTAACATGCTATAATGCTTTAGAGTATGCTCGCTAATACATTTTCTCAACAGGATATACCACAGATGGGCCAGAGGGCACCAAAAAACAGCAGTAAAAAATATGTTCCTGCAATCAGCAGCATGTGGGAATGTATCCATTTTGTGGCCAACACACAAACAAACTGCCATTTTTCATGTAAATTCTGCCCACACCGAATATTCAGTATGTATAAATCCCATTTTAATTACGTTAGTAAACTCTGTGAACTTTTCCATTTTCTATTTCCGTGCCGAGTGGCAATTGGTTTATTTTACTGTGATGAGTTGTTTTTCACTTTGTGTAATGAGTCGGAAAGTTGAAAACGTCAGTGAAGTTGGGACCTAGCTGTCTATTATAGACATTCAATGAACTTACAAAATGAAACACGACTTTTTAAAGCTATGGTAAAAACAAATGTATGAAAGTTTAATGACATCCCAGCACAATAACACATCAGCTGTGCCGTGTCAAGCAAAGTAAACAAACAGAGAGACAAACTGTGGCTTTACCATTCATCTCATTGTCATCCATCAGGCTTTCTGCCAGAACATAATTTGAGGGTAGCAATAAAACAAAAACAGATTATAATTTTACGTTCCTCAATTAAATGGCTATGGGTTTGACATCTTTTCAATTTCATGTACTTTAAAACATTTTAAACCGCAGTTCTTTTATTATAATCTTTCTAAAAAATGATGAAAATGGAATCAATTAATTTCCAAGATTTTAGAGTACGTAATTTTACCCTTCTGGCAGAAACCCTGTGTCCATACATGCATGTAATGATGTTCAAACAGAAGTGAGTTTTTTCTGTGTTAAGTCTAAAGCAGGCTTTCTGCCGAACAATAATTTGATGGAACATAATAACAATAAATCAGACCATAAGATCCATTACTAAGTGGATCTGAGTTTGAAATGTTTTGGACTTTGACCCTGTATTTCATACACCTTGACAAAATTTAAAAAACAATTTACATAATTATGATCTATCTAAAAATTACAATTCCAAGATTTTAGGGTACATAATTTTACTCTCAATACCATCTGGCAAAACCCCTGCATGTTACTTAATATGGATTTTGGGGGCAGTTGTCATTTTCAAAAGATCCAAGTGTAAATGAAGAATCATCAAAATGTTGTGGATGATAGGAAATGAATATTTGTTTACAGACACCTGGGCACATTTTAAACTACAGGTATTTAGAAATGTTTATTCTGTTTAACGACACCACTAGAGCACACTGATATATTAATAACCGGCCATTAGATGTTAAACATTTTGCAATTTTTTACACAAAGTTTACAAGAAAACCTACATTTGTTTTATTAGCAGCAAGGAATCTGTAACATGTACTTTCGCACAAACAAGACAGAACTTAAGACTTAGGCTTTATTAGAAGATGATTTAAACATCAAAGTTTAAAGAAAACATTTTAAGTCATCGCCACTGCTGTTGGAAAAGAAATACCTACATATATATATGTCACCGTTTTACTTCTATAAAGGTAAGACAAAAATTAATACTGCTCTATACAGTTCCATGGGGGAAAAGATTTCTTCCATTTTTGATTTTGCTAAACAATTTAAAACATTATTTCCCATCTGTCAGCAGGTTTGATCAGCTTCATCTAACAAGTATGATGTTTGAGCATAAAATGATTCTCAGTTACAATCATCGATAATAGCCATCAATTTATAACAGATCCTGTTGTGTTATTCTATACACGCATGATAAACGGGTTATAAAGCAGTTTGACAGCGGCGCCCCCTATCCAGTTGATGAGAAAAGTAATCCCTTGTGGGATGCGCGATTTCTTGCCCTACTGAACGACAGTTCAGATGAACGTAATCATTCACCATTCGGAAAATATGAATATTTCCTTTTATTGTTCTCAAAACGTCCCAGCAGACTAACGAATTGCAAGACGAATACCATAAAAATCAAACGTATTTCCGAAAGTAATATATTTAATAGAGAACACAGTTAACAAAGGATCGTTCTGCTGACCTCCAATGCCAATAATTCTCATTTATGGTGTCCGGGGAGACGTTTTCCCAACATTAAATCCTGGTTCGGAGGTGGTAAGACGAAGCTGGCAACAACCAGAAATCAAATTTACTCCCTCTATTCACATCGTTCACATTTCTATATCACAGTTTATCATGTCTGTTTGTCACATATCTTGACCCAATGCATGGAGAGCAAATACATCATGCGTTTATTATTTTAAACTATCATTCATGTTAAAACAAAGGTTCAAATATAATATTTAAAATATTTACATCGGCTTTACAAATTGGAAATAAGATACAAAACAAATAAGCTAAACTGTTTTTCTGTTGCTATAAACCTCTAATTTTATACAAATGGCAGAAATGCTGTACCAATTATTAATTTTCAGATGGAACGGGTTTGAAATATTATTTTCAAAACTGGGTTAGGTGAACACAATTTGACTGTTCCCACCTGACATATGCTATAGGAATTTCAATGTTCTAAATGAGATTGGTAATTTATTTCAGGAGTCCATTGCCGTAAAATGCCACTTACATCACTGTAAAATCAGAACCAACTATTTCAGTGAAGCATGCCAGTGGCAGATCCAGAAAATCCATTTGGGGGAGGGGGCCAATGACATGAGGCAGAATGCCATGGAAACTTTAGGGGAGGTTTGGAGGGGGATTGTAAAAAAAATGAAAATTAATATATAATAAACATTATAACTGTTGCAAAATTCAGGGGGCCCAGGCTCCTGGGACCCCCACCCTAGATCCACCTCTGCATGCATAAGACAACATTTTACAGTGAGAACCACCTACATAACTAGACAGCAAAACACACTGTACAAGACTGAGTCTATAAGAAAACAAATTGGGGGGAGAGACTGAGTGAGGGGGATACAACAGGGATCTAGATAAAAAGAAAGAACAATTTTTATTTCATTTTCATTTATAGTAATTTTCGTGCTTATATCCAATTAAGGTTCAAGCACACTGTCTTGGGCACACACCTCAGCTGTCTAGATTGTCCAGAACAGAGGGTTAATGTTTAGATGTTAGTGCGAGAGAAGTCAGTGTAGTGGTCTTACACATACCCACCGAGTCGTTAAAACTCACTCTGAGTGGGTGCCGGTACCAGGGCTCGAACCCAGTACTTACCAGCCTCAAGACGGCTGGCTTAACCACTACACCACCGAGGCTGGTATAAAAAACCAACAGTCACCTTGCACTACCCGTGGTGAGGACAGCTTGGTCTTTGAGGGAAATAGTTAACACCGTTATACCGATGCCAACAAACTGCACCATCCCTTCCTAACCATACACGTTCCTACACACACAGCTGCCAGGAAAGTGTCAGAATTTAATCAAATATTCAAGTGTACTTCAAGTGCTGGAGATGTTCCATAACACCATGAGAACTCTTAAAAACTATCACAGCAAGTTTCATCACGTGAAGAGGAAAATTGAACACACAAACACAAATATCAAAATGCAGCTCTAGTTGAAACAATATCATAAAAACAGAGATTCTACATTTCAGTATAACTTAGAATTTTTTTTGAAGATGAATGAAAATTGGTTAATTGTATGTAAATGCTAGTTAACTAAAAAGGCTACCGTAGTATGTTGTGTTGTAGCAGTTAATTTCTTCTCTGAAGTATCTCAATTATCATTATGTTTTATGTACAACGGTTTTTTATTTTACTTGCTAATAATATCTGAGACATGTCACCCATTTGAATTTTTTTCTCACTTTAACAAAAAACATTTCAATCAATAAATATTAAGATTAAAAACAGTAATTTACCTTTTTTTAAATTATTATTAAACAAAACCCCCCAAATCCATAATTAACTCAAGGCGTTATAATAAACACCAACATTTTACTATTCAAGAATAGCCCACCTATATTTTTTTTTTTTACATTTTTAAAGAAATTAGCCCAAATCTGAAAGAAAAAACGAATGAATGAATGAATGAATGAATGAATGAATGAATGAATGAATGAATGAATGAATGAATGAATGAATGAATGAATGAATGAATGAATGAATGAATAAATAAATAAATAAATAAATAAAATAAAATAAAATAAAATAAAATAAAATGAAATAAAATTAAATATACACTGTATACAAGCCCCAACATTCTGGACTATGTGTGTGCACACCATCTTTGATGTACAAATTTAGATGAAACAAATTGAAGATGAAAGAAAATTGGTCTAAATACTTGTAAATGCTAACTAAATTGGCTTGTGTTGTAGCAGAAAATGTGTTCTCTGAAGTATCTCGATTATCATTGTTTCATGTATAATTGTTTTTATTTTACTTGCTTATCATATCATAGGTATGTAAACAACACATTTTTTTTTCTTCACTACAACCAAAAACTAATTTAATTAATAAATTAAGCTTAAAAACAATCATTTATCATATCTTTCTTATTTAAAAAACAACATAATTTACTCAAAGAACTTAAAGAGACCATAGTTCACTGGAAATAAGCCCATATTCAAGAATAAGCCAACCTACATTTATTAACATACATGTTTGAAGAAAAAAGCCCTAATCTATGAATAAGTGCAGCATACATAAATGATAATAAGAATGTTTTATTTTATTTAAGGACATTAAAGAGAGTAAGAAAGAAATATACACTGTATACTCACACAAGCCCCATCATTCTGGACTATGTGTGCACACCATCTTTGATGTACAAATTTAGAAACCTCGATCACCTCCTTCTTAAAACAAGGATATGTCTCTAAATAAATGTTTGTGCAAAAACCACAAGGAAAATTTTAAACCAATACTCTAAATTAAAAAAAGGGGGGAAAAACCCCACCCAAAAAACCCCCACCAAAAAAAAAAAAAAAAAAAAAAAAATCACATCAGAAAAAAGAAAAGAAAAAGAAAGAAAAAACCCCAACAACAACAAAACAATTTTACCCTACCCCAAAACCTCTGCAGCAGAACAAACAACAATAAACCTGCACAGCACAATTCATTAGTAATTCAAACCAGAATAATAACGTTTAAGGTCAAGTGTGGATAACGAGAACATGTGACAAAGTATTAATTAATTTTCACACTAGGTACTAAAAAGCCGTATAGATTGAAAAACAAGATATCTGCATTTCGACTATTGAATACCAGCGAAAGCCAACAGCAGATTCTTCGATCGAAGCTTGTGTTACAACACTATAAGATCACCGCTCATCGGGGAGCCATAACAATGAAACAAACACATCTGTACTTTTAATTAATTCAAGAGCAGGTTTTTTAATCAATGGTCAATGGCTGAAATCGACAATGCGTAATTTTCACCTGGAATAATAGCTAATCCATGGTGACCTCTAAATCATTTAACAACACATCTCATGTGCAGGTGACATTAAAGGAACATACCCTAGTTTTTAAACACCAAGGCATATTTTGGACTATTATAGCCATTTTTGATAACTGAAATCATTCTTTATTGAGATTTTATGGTTTAGATTATCTATTTCCGTGCATTCAAAGTGTTTTTGGTCATCCTGGTGTTTTTAATATCACAAAATGCATTTCTCTTATTT
The DNA here is from genome assembly GCF_016097555.1 of Gigantopelta aegis. Lineage (NCBI taxonomy): Eukaryota > Metazoa > Mollusca > Gastropoda > Neomphalida > Peltospiridae > Gigantopelta > Gigantopelta aegis. The sequence continues at coordinate 9,632,751 of NC_054708.1, read as the reverse complement.
TAAAAAACGCACGTGTGTCTGAGAAGTAACAGCTATGAAGTCGAGTTTTAGTCTATTTTTAGAGGGTATTTCACCATTTCAAAGTCAGAGACTCATGTTTTACTCAATTGTAACTGTATCCAAAGGTTTGTAGATTAACTAAACTTAGCGTTAATTTTCACAGGTTGAAACTAAAGTCTGTCCCTTTAATAATAGAGACCAAAACTGTTCACTCATTTCATAAAATGGTATGACAGGCAAGCTCGCTTAGTATTTTATTTCTTACAAACCAACTGCAAACAAGCCGCAACACAGAAACTTTTAAGAACATGCCATTTTTCTACGAATTGGGTCAGCAAGTGATCTACGATACACACAAACTTAAACAATGTCACAGTGACCAACGAGACGTCATCAATGTACAGTTAGATTTTTGAATACCGATGTCATTCAAATAAACAAATTACCCTGCCAGTCTGCACGTACCAATATTACACTAGTTAGATATTGAGTAACTGTTATGACATGAGTAATATCTTATACTGGTGTGTAATAAATTTGTTTATCAACACCTCAGAACATTTTAAACTACAGCTGTTTGGTGTCGAACACGTAGGATTATTTACAAGTTTGGTGCATAGAATAAGGTTGTTTTGTTTAACGACACCACTAGAGCACATTAATAATTTTGACATAGTCTTAGTAACAAGGGATCTTTTATATGCACAGACAGGATACCACATACCACAGCCTTTGATATACCAGTCGTGGTGCACTGGTTGGAACAGGAAATAATCCAATTGGCCCACTGACATGGATCGATCCTGGCCTGACTGCGCATCAAGCAAGCACTTTACCACTGGGTTATGTCTCATAAAGAGAGGAAAGATGCTGCAGCACACAGAATGAATTAATTACTGTTATATGACAACCCACATTAGGTATGGAGTGTCAAAAAAAGATCTTTTAAATGCATATTCTCACAGCCAGGACAGCACATACCATACATATTGAAATACCTGTCATTAAAGGGGCATACAGCTAGATCATACAGGGACATACAGCTAGATCATACAGGGACATACAGCTAGACCATACAGGGGCATACAGCTAGACCATACAGGGGCATACAGCTAGATCATACAGGGGCATACAGCTACTATACAGCTAGACCATACAGGGGCATACAGCTAGATCATACAGGGGCATACAGCTATACCATACAGGGGCATACAGCTATACCATACAGGGGCATACAGCTAGATCATACAGGGGCATACAGCTAGACTATACAGGGGCATACAGCTAGACTATACTGGGGCATACAGCTAGACCATACAGCTGGATCATACAGGGGCATACAGCTAGATCATACAGGGACATACAGCTAGACCATACAGGGGCATACAGCTAGACCATACAGGGGCATACAGCTAGATCATACAGGGGCATACAGCTAGACTATACAGCTAGACCATACAGGGGCATACAGCTAGATCATACAGGGGCATACAGCTATACCATACAGGGGCATACAGCTAGATCATACAGGGGCATACAGCTAGACTATACAGGTGCATACAGCTAGACTATACTGGGGCATACAGCTAGACCATACAGCTGGATCATACAGGGGCATCCAGCTAGACCATACACATTCATCCACTAGAATGATGTGGAATTAGAGCAGCTTCATAACCACTTCAAAGAGACAGAAGTTAGTAGTAATGGAAATAAATTAGTTCCAGAATTATGTTATTACTATAAACAAAGCATTTTAGAGAAATAATTGTTCACCGACAACAGATTGAGAAAATGATGAATAAATCATGTAATGAAATTTGTTAGGACAAAAGTTCCACTATGTACAGCCATGATCCCTTCAACTGATGACGATAATTTGTAATTACAATTGCCATCCTTAAATTCAAACCCTGCATATTACTGTAACAACTTCTTCTCTGGTACAGTCTTCACCTGTGTTCTTCCCTGCACCTACCTACATGTACCTGCCTAAATTCAGAACCCTCTGCCAATAACAAAATAGCTTCGTATATTATCTTTCTGTGAAAGTCAAAAACACTTTTAAAATCAAAATACATGTATTATTTGCTCACTTTTGAGGATGACTTGTAGCTTGTTGAAGAAGAAGAGAACAACAGGTGTTGCTGTTGTATGAAACAATGCCAAAATTAACTATTTATAAACACAGGAAAAAAAGGTATGAAAATGGCATGGATTGTGGGGAGGGGGTGGAGGTATGAATGGTACAGGTGTGGAATGGTGTGGATGACAGAAATGTGGCATGGATGGAAGAGATGTGGCATAGATGACAGAGGTGTGGCATGAATGGAAGAGATGTGGTATGTGTGGCAGTGGTGTGGCATGGATGGAAGAAATGTGGCATGGATGGCAGTGGTGTTACATGGATAGAAGAAATGTGGCATGGATGGCAGTGGTGTGGCATGGATAGAAGACATTTGGCATGGATAGAAGACATTTGGCATGGATGGCAATGGTGTGGCATGGATTGTACAGATGTGGCATGGATAGAAGAAATGTGGCATGGGTTGCAGATATGTGGCATGGATGGAAGAGATGTGGCATGAATGGAAGAGATGTGGCATGAATGGAAGAGATGTAGCATTAATGGAAGAGATGTGGCATGGATGGAAATGATGTGGTATGAATGGAAGAGATGTGGCATGGATGGAAGAGATGTGACATGAATGGAAGAGATGTGGTATGAATAGAAGAGATGTGGCATGGATGGAAGAGATGTGGCATGGGTGAAAGAGATGTGGCATGGGTGGAAGAGATGTGGCATGGTTGGAAGAGCTGTGGCATGGATGGAAGAGATGTGGTATGAATGGAAGAGATGTGACGTGGATGAAAGAGATGTGGCATGGATGGAAGAGATGTGGTATGGATGGAAGAGATGTGGTATGGATGGAAGAGCTGTGGCATGGATGGAAGAGCTGTGGCATGGATGGAAGAGCTGTGGCATGGATGGGGCATGGATGAAAGAGATGTGGCATGGATGGAAGAGCTGTAGCATGGAAGAGCTGTGGCATAGATGTGGCATGGATGGAAGAGATGTGGCATGGATGGAAGAGATGTGGCATGGATGGAAGAGCTGTGGC